>NW_020172779.1:11308369-11357770 GCF_003031525.2 Neophocaena asiaeorientalis asiaeorientalis
GGCTTCCCCAGAAGACAGTAGTAAGCAGGGCTCCCCGCGCACGGAGCACCTGTTTACCTGGGAGCCTGACACTCCGTGTTGCGAGAGTTCCTTCAAGGACAGATTGCAGCCTGCGGATTACTCAGCAGCGTGGGTGAGCCCGAGGGAAGCAACAGCCTTCACAGGGAAACCGGTCCACGCCCAGGTTGCATCTTTTCCCCGGGAAATTTGCCCGGGGCCAATTCCTATGCCCTCTGCCAAGAGAAGCCAGGCTGATCTGTGCTTGGGGAGGTGGAGCTTGCTGGCGGAGCTACTTCAGGTTGGGGACTTGCTTCTCATCCCTTCTCCATTCTCCCTCCACTTGTCTGACTTCTCCTGTGTATTCTAGGGCCTCCCCTCCTGAGGGCCCAGGATGAACCGGAAGCACGGAGGTCCCAAAGAAGGTACTACCAAGGGAAGATGGCGGTGGATGCTCGCAATGGCCTTGACCGCCCTCTCCCTCAACTACTATCTTGCATCATCTTTTCCATCCTCCACAAAGCTCCAGAGTGAATACCTTAGAAGGCTCATCAAAACCTCTCACTCACCTTCAAGAACCCCTTCAAAACCTCCTTGTTTGCGCTCATCAGAACTCATTAGGAAGACAGACACAGCCTCACCTCTGCCTTCAATCTCCCCAGACTTGCCTCCAAGGTCCAGGGTAGCACCAAGGAGTGATGGGGAGTTGTGACCCCCATCACCTCCATTAGTCGCACCCTACGACACGTTGGTCTTTCCACAACCTCACGTAGAGGGCTGTGCCCGCACAACTTCACGGTCCCCTCAATTACCCCCCCAAACTGTCTTGAATACAGAGAATTCAGAGCTATCACGTTGAAAATGCCTAATCACATTTTAGGCTCTGGAGTAAAGCCAACTTGCATTTTCCCAAACACACCATGCTGGTTTTTGTCCGTCAAATAGCAATATTTGTGGAGCCAGACACTGGCAACGCCATCAGGAACCACAGTCAGACCCAGCGTTCTGAGTCCCCAGAAGGGAAGATGAAACTGAACCAGCAACTATGCCTTTGCACGGGCTGCTCCCTCTGTCAGGGATGCCCTTTCTCCTCTGCTTCCTGGCCCAGTAGCAAACGCCCACTCCCTCTTCAAGACTCAGCCCAAATGCCATTTTATCTGTCAGGTCATTCTCAGCCTTTTCCCGGTGATATACCCTCTGGGTTCTCATCCTATCTTGGTCCATTTTGCTGTGTGTCTCTCCCTGTAAGGATGTAACCTCCCTGGGGATAGGAATCACATGATCTCATTTCTGCAGTCTCATGATATGTGTCCAATAAATACTGGTGGGTTGACAGAGCGCCATCTCATAGCCTTTTGGATCGCCTTCAAAATAGAGCCCCAATCTGACTAGCTCACCGCTCCACTGCCCCTGCTAGGGTCCAAGGCCCCCTGGACCTCCACATCAACCACCCTGGTCTCCCTGCTTCCAACCTTTCTCCCTACACAGTTCTCTATTCAGCGGCTCGTAGACCCCTTACAGCATAAATCCCGTTACATTGTTCCCAGTTCAAAATCCTCCACGCTGAGTCTTACCCCAAGTCCCCGCCATCGCCCATGAGGCCCTATGTGAATGGGCCTCAGGTAATTCGGGTACCTCCCCTCATTTTGTCCCCACTTTCTGTACCTCACAGCAGCCACAATGACCTGCTTCTGAAACCCACCCAGCATGCTCCCACCTCCCAGCCTTTGCCCTGCCGTTCCCTCTTCCCAGACACGTTTCCTTCGACACCTTCATGCCTCACCACTTCCCTTCCTCAGTTCTCTGCGGGCTTCCCTGGCCTCTATCTGAAACAGCATCCTCCATGACCCAGCCTCCCCTTGCCTGCTTCATTGCTATGTTTCTAGCACTTCTCCTCATTAGCACTGCCCTTGTTAGATGTGCTCATAGACTTGCTATTGGCCGTTGCCCACGCCCTGTGCCCTCAGGGGCCTGAGGTTTGCCCCAGGCCATATGTGCCACAAGTCTCTCCTGAGTAAGATGCTCTGGAAGCCCCATTTCCCACTCCTGGGGGCAGACACTAGGGGATCTTGGCGGGGGTTGAGACTGCCTTCTCCTTCTCCCCCGTTCTGGGGTGGAGCCGTGATCATGGAGCTCCTGGGGCAACAGTGGGACTGGAGGACCCACTCACAGCTCGGCACTGATGAAAGGCCTATTTGTGGGCCCTCTCTCACCACAAGGGCTGGCTCAGGAGGGTGGAGTGTAACCCAGATACCATCGTGCTTTGGCAAAATCACACT
The DNA here is from genome assembly GCF_003031525.2 of Neophocaena asiaeorientalis asiaeorientalis. Classification (NCBI taxonomy): domain Eukaryota; kingdom Metazoa; phylum Chordata; class Mammalia; order Artiodactyla; family Phocoenidae; genus Neophocaena; species Neophocaena asiaeorientalis. Next base: position 11,310,646 of record NW_020172779.1, read on the forward strand.
CGTCAAACAATTTCCTGGCAGAATATGGGGCAACTCGAGCAGCGAGGACTGTACAGATTCACCAGTGTCTATACTGAAGCCAGGGACGTTATCTGGTCACAGTCTTCCTCTGCTTGACAGCCCTGAAGGACCCCCCCTCGCTTCTTTTCTGGGGCTTCGTGGAGCTGACAAGACTTTCCAGATGTGGCTCCTGACTTTCTGTCCACGCCCGACTCTCTGCAGTCAGGAACTCTCCCCACTCCGGACATTCAGCACTTCCTACTCTTTGCTCCAGCTCTCCTAAAAACTGCGGTTCCCCTGAGGTGCCATGCTCTCTCAAGCCTCTGCACCCTGGCTTAAGCTGGTCGTCCTGCCTGGACCACCCTTTCCTGTCTTTGGTGAATACAACCCATTCATCTTTCAAGCCTCACTTCAAAGATACCACCTCCATGAAGTATTGCCTGACACCTCCTCAGAATTTGCCTCCAACCAGACACAAATGCTCTCCTGGAGCTGCCTCAGAGCAAGATCAGGTGAGCAAATACTTTGTAACCAAGAACAGGCATCATTGGTGACTTCCCCATCACTAAAGATTGAAGCGCTGTGGGTTTTTTTTTTTTTTTTTTTGCGCGGTGGGTTTTTTTTCCGCATTTTTTTTTTTTTTGCGCTGTGGGTTTTTTATCAGCAGATTCAATTTAGTTCAACAAGCATTTATTATGTAACCGTTTAAGCCAAACGCATTCACAAATACCTACTGGATTATAGTAGATCCCTAAACTCATTACCTGGATAACCAAAAATGGACTGTTTTTAAGGTCCGCGACTTTTTTGTTTAATATTCCTGAGCTTCTATAATCTTAGCCGTATGATCGGAGTCTCGCCGTCAGAAGCATTTGGTGCTTGTTCCTAAAAAGGAAGACTTTTCCGGAGTCGGTGCACAAATGAGCTAGTTTGCATACTGTTTGAATATAGTTAATGTTGAATTCAAGGCTGCAACGTTAAGCACGTAAGAAGATGAAAAGAAATTAAGTAAGAATCCATCCAGCGCTATGGTCCACACAGCCACTGATGCTTAAAAAAAGTGTGGGTTTTCACTGAGGTTACAGAAACCATTCAAAATAGGAGCTGAATGGACTACATCCACCATCACCACCTGGATCCCAGTCATCACATATAAATTATTGCCATAATTTTTCAACTGTTCCGCTGGCTTCTTCTCTTGACCCCCAATCTACTCTCCACACACCATCCAAGGTGACACTTTTCAAAATGTCAGATCACATCGTTCCTTTGCTCATAATCTTCCAGTGGTGTCCTAGAAGCATTGCTGTCCTGACCCTATGCCCTCTGCCTTCACCTGTGCCAACCAAAGGACATTCACCTGCAGCTCTCTGCCTCAGAGCCTTTTGCTGTGGCTGGGGAAGCTCACGTAGCCAAGCACAGGGCAAGCAGAACATGCCAGATAGTTAATCCCCTTGGACACAGCCCTCAACCATCAATGGCTGGGGAAGAGTGGACCATGACAGCATGAAGGCATCCTCTACACCGGTCCCCAGAGCTCCCAGGAGGACCAAGCTCTAGTTGCTCACAGCTTGATGATGCCCCTTTTCTTGGTTTCCTTTTCTTCCCTGTCTCACTTCTCCACCCCTCTCCTGATATTTCCTGGAACCGCTTCCCACATAGACCACCCAGATGCTAGTCCCAGGATATGCATCCAGGGGACCCTACACAAGACAAGTGGCTTTACTGCCTCGAGAGTAAGGGCCAGAGTCTGCGCTGTGGCCCACAAGGGTCTCCACGTGCGGCCCCTGCATACATTCTCCCCCCGCTCACTCCATTCCAGCCGCTTTGGCTTCCTGGCTGTTTCTAGAACATTCTAAGCATGTGTTCAACTCAGAGGCTCCTCTGCTACCTCCTTTTCCTGGAAGACTTGCTTATCTGTTTATAAGTTTTGTGTTTATATGTTTATGGTCACCACCACCATCTCTCCAAGTAGAACAGAATCCCAAGGAGGGGAGTGACTTGCTCTGTTTCGTTCACTGTATCATCTTCAGTGATTAGAATAGTGCTGGACACATGGTAGATGCTCAAGAGATATTTGTTAAATTGCTGAATTCGTGATGACACGAGTGAAACCTGATTAAGACCAGTGAAAATCCTTGTGAAACACCTGCAGGCCCCTAGCTACCAGTATTGGAACCACGGCAAGGAAGATTTCACCTCAGCGTGAATAATCCAGTCCTTTTACTTCTTATGTGATGAGGGCCAGAGAGGGTGAGCACAGTACCTAACATCACACAATTCCTCAGCAGCAGAGCCACGAGAAAACTCCAGCTCCACCTGGGTTGTGGAGGGAAGCGAACCAGTCAGGCGACGTGTAATCTCAGGCATGCCACTTGTAAGCTTTGTGACTTTAATAAACAACCAGGGCAAATTTCTTAACCTTTCTGAGTAGATGTTTTGTCATCAGTAAAGGAGGATGGTACAGCTATTTCAACAAATTCAGGTGATTACATACAATAACAAGTATAAAAAAGTTTGGCACATAGTATTAAATAGATGTCCATCAAACCTTAAGAAACACTAAGAGACGCTCAGTAAAGACAGCATGCTGACAATAATAACAGTCATACTTTGTTGAGGCTGACAATGTCCCAGGCACAGTGCTGGGAGACTTCACCTGCCTTATTTCATTTAATCCTTACAACATCCCCTGAGGTTGGTACTGATTCTATTCCATTCTACAGCTGAAGAAACTGAGGCTCATAGAGGTTTCCTAGGACTTCCCTGGTGGCGCAATGGTTAAGAATCCGTCTGCCAATTCAGGGGACACGGGTTTGAGCCCTGGTCCAGGAAGATCCCACATGCTGCGGAGCAACTAAGCCTGTGCCCCACAACTACTGAGCCTGCACGCCACAACTACTGAGCCCGCACGCCACAACTACTGAACCCCACACGATCTAGGGCCCATGCTTCGCAACAAGAGAAGCCACCACAATGAGAAGCCCATGCACCGCATCGAAGAATAGCCCCCGCTTGCCGCAACTAGAGAAAGCCCGCATGCAGCAACAAAGACCCAATGCAGCCAAAAATAAAAATTTAAGAAAAAAAGAGAGAGAGAGGTTTCCTAGCTTGCCCAGGATTACAAAGATGAACTCCCATTGGTCTGACCCTGGACGCTGGGCTCCCAACCACTATGCTGTACTGCTTGAAGAGCATGGCCGTTATGTCCTTGGAGATCTCTTTAATATCAAAGACTTGTGAAATAGAGAGGACACACTTTGCTCCCAGCAGGACCAGGCTAAAGGCATTTCCCAAATCTGAGAATAGCTAACCCTTTGAAATTGCGGTAGAGGGAAACTCTTTGAGCTGCATTAGCCATATGTTCCAGGGCCTCCCAGTTCTAAAACTGGGAATCCAATTTGCTATGGTTTAATCCCATCTTTACCCTAGGTAGGAAACGTTCCTTCAAAAAGTAAAGTCACTGCTTGTGTGTGTCTGTGTGCGTGTGTGTCTTTGTCTCTATCTCTCTCTGGTCTCTCTTTCTCTCTGTCTCTGTCACTGTCTCTCTCTCTCTCTCTCTCTCTCACACACACACACTCTATCTCTCTCTCACCTTAATTCACTGATCTCTCTAGCGCAGTGATTCTCAAAGTGTAGTCCGTGGACTCACGGCATCAGCATCACCTGGAAAGTCACGGACATTCAGCATCTCAGGCCCTGCCCCAGACCTACAGAGTCAGACCCTCTGGACTCTTTGCCTCCATGAGCCCTTCAGGTGATTCTTACATATACTAAAGTCTGAGAAGCACGGAGTTAGCCGGCAAAAAGCAACGTCTCCATTCTCCCCGCCCCCTTCTCACAACTGAGCTTAAGAATAAATCACGGCTCTTCTTGGCCTTTAAATGTCAAGGATCCTGAGCTCAGAGAACAAGGACTCTGCTGGAAAGGCCAAGCCGAAGTCCTGGTCTGGGAGGGTCGGGGCTCCAGCCTCCGCCAGAGCTGCATTTGCAGCTCACTCAGAAATCACAGCTTCTCAGAAAGGCGCCTCCCTTTCACGAAGAAAGACAATAAAATCCACAGTTGGAGGGACAATATAAAAACGGACCTGGTAGGGAAGCAGCAACCTCCAAATGGAAGGAGCTGGCTTCAGGGAGGGGAGGAGGGGCTGAGATGAAGGAGCCCCTGGGGCCTGGCAGCCTCTCCAAAGTTACCCCTCCACACTTCCTCAGCTCAGCCACCCAGATGGCCTCGTTCGGTGCGGCCCCACTTCAGTCACATAAAGAGTGATAAAGGAAGACAAGGGCGGAATAACCTCTAAATAAAAGATGAGGTAATTTTGAAGGCACATTAGGGTTTTATGTGTATTATGGCTCGTGGTTTTTTATTCAAACCCAGGGAGAGGCAGCTGCTCAACCACGCGGGGCTGTCGCCCTCATAAAGCACCAAGGCCGGCCATGCAAATGGTCCAGGGCTGGGCTCCGCGGCCCCGATGGCTTGGGGAAGGTTGGGAAAAATAGGGAGAAGACATTTCCCATCCCCTCAGCCTGGATTTCATTGCAACAGGCATTGCCACCGCAAGAATAAAAATGAAGTATTCTGGGCTTTGCCCTTCCTCTCGGGTTTGTGTCTTCCAGAAGGGAGGGTCGCCGGGAACCCTCCATAGTACAATAGAGACCAGTCCTGAAATGAGCTGGCTGACGGTAATACTTGACAATTCAGAAAGCATTGCTTTTGCAGAATCGAAACGTCCAAATATCCCAGAAGCCTGGAAGAGGACAGGAAACACCTTTTCAAAGGGGCCAAGAAGATTCTGGGTAGGAAAACGTGGGAGGACAAAGTGGATGACCCAGTGCAGGGTGTTTCACCATTTATTTTTAGGCCCCTCAAGACAATAAGGAAGTCGAGCTTTCCTAGCAGACAATAACCCTAAAACTAACCACGGACTCCTCTGCTCCCTGTTTATCACACATGAAACTGGGATTGTGCCACAAAGTCGCCGCTTAATCATGATCTCCATGAACACCGTTAAGGCCAAGGGTGTTCCCTGAGCACTTCTTTGTGTCTGCCCGAAACTAGGAGCTTTACAGGCATATCTTCAGCCCCCCATAGGGTAGAAAATTTATCTCCACTTTACAGATGTAAAAAGAGGTGCAGTAACTCACCCAAGACACAGCAGAGGAGCTAGGACTCAAATCTGGGTCTCCTTGACCCCCAGTATATGCAGCAAATGGTTTGAGGATAGTACGTCTATGTTAATAATATTAGGGATAGTCAACATCAGTGGAATACTTACCAAGTGCCAAGCACTGTTCTAAATTCTGTATGACCTCATTTAATCCTCACAACAGTAGGGAATTGAGGCCCAGAGAGGCAAATCGAAGAGTGAAGTTCTCCCAGTTAAGAAGCCGAACATCCAGGCCACAAACCACAAGGGAATGTACACAGGAGTCACATTACGTTCACCACTTTTTACGTTATTAATGTGTTTGCAGCACCTCCTAGGTACCGAGCACCATGGCAGGCACTTGCAGTGGATAGAAGCCCGCAAGGATGAGTCAGATGTGGTCCCTGCCTTCAGAGCAGCTTCTCATCTTGTGAAAGGGAGACTGAGACATGCCGACGGGGAATGAAAGGGTCAGGGTGAGTTTACACTCGGATCTTCCGTAAACGTGAGGTCTTCTGTTGACAGTGAGGTCTCCTACACCTGGCCTCCTAGACGGTTTCACTGGATTTGTTCCCATAGATATATGTAGACACAAGCAAGCTTTGAAAGTCCCCAATGTCAACCAGCCTAATTCCCTGAGTTAGCGACAGCCAAATACAGAGGCTTCCTGAATCCTTCCAAGGACTAGCTGGCCCAGTGTTTTCCAAATCCTGGAGAGGGCATCCAGGTCTCCACCCTCACCCCTGAGATGCAAGAACTGTACCGTTTTGAGACTGCCTTGGCTACTTGTTGTTACCCCTACCCTGGCCTGGATTCCCCTTACCCTAGCAGAAAGGGGCATGGTGAAGGAAGGAAGGGAGAAAGGAAGGGAGGGAGAGAAGGAGGAAAGGAGGGAGACAGGATCATAAATTTGGGAAGACCTGGGATTCCTCCTACCCAGGACTTCTACTCCAGAGCTATATGGCCTTAGGCAAGTAGTTTAACCTCTCTGCACGGCTATTTATTTTTCCATAAAATAGAGATAATAGTTGCAGTCCCCTATAGCGAGGTTGTGAGGAATAAATGGGTTAATGCATGGAAAGTTCTTAGAAGAGGGCTACTATCTGGAAAGCACTCCATGAGCATTGCGCATTGCTATTCAATTTACAAATATTTATTGAGGACCAGCGAGGGTTAGGACAACTGATGTGCAAATGGTTCATACAAAACACGGTGTCAGACATATTCCAGCTTTTGCAGCAGCCCTGGAGTGAGGAATCCCAGGATCTCCTCAGGCAGAGAGTTCCAGCATAAAGAGGCCAGGGCTTTCTTACCAGGGCTCAGTGGTCCGTGGGCTCAAGACAGCCTAGGACCAAGTCCTGATCCCTCACTTACCAGCTATGAGAACTTGGATGACCCAGTTATCTGTTTCTTCGTCTATAAGGGGAAGGATAATGACACTACCGCCTCCTGGGGTGTGTTGCAAAGAGCTAATCCATGAAAAGCACATACTACAGGGCACAGAGCAAATGCTCAAAAACGGGAGCTATTATGATTATGTTATTATCATCTGACCCATCTTTTCCAACCCAGCTTAAATGACACCTCTTCCAGGCAGCCTTCCAAGCTCTCTCCTGTTAAAAGTTCTAATCCCTTCTATTGATCTCTACCTCTCTCTAGGGGAATTTATGACTTTTTATTTGATTTAAATTATTTATCTTTTATTTTATCCACCCCACTGGACTATGGGCTTCTTGAGGGCAGGGCTTTTGTCGATTTGTTACAATATGCTCTGACCAGTTTCTGGCAAGTAGCAGGTACCCAATAAGTTTTGCTGAATAAATGCATGAAGAAATGACTGAATGAGGCAGGTGATTAGGCTCTGCCTAGGAGGAGAGGTAGGGTCAAGGCAGGTGGGAACTGGGGTAAGAGTCAAGGTTTACAGGAGCTTAGAACATGTGGGGAAAGGCATGAAGACATGTTTTTGTGTTTTGCTTTGAACTGACACTTTGCGCCAGATACTTGTCTAAGAGCTTTACGTGTATTGAACCCTTGACCCCTCTCAAGAACCTGGTGAGGCGGTTTCTATTGTCATCGTAATTTTGCAGGTGAGGAAACTGATAAAGAGAAGGGTAATTTGCCCTTGGCTATGCAGCCAGCAGGAGACTGAGATGGGACTTGAACCCAGGCATTTGGGCTATGGGTAGTACCATTCAGGTTGAGTGTCATAGGACACGATGACCTGTGAAATGGGTTGCTCAACACCTCCCAGGTGGCAACCCGTCACTGCAGCTCTAGCTCCTTCCTTCTCTGGCCCCAGGGGATCCAGCCCTTCCTGTCACTACCTCCTCTTCCCATTGCCAGGGTCAAGAGCCCTCTTCAAATGTCTCCCCCAAGCAAGCCCCATCCAGGGCCGGCCGCTCAGCAGATACAGTCCTGCAGCAAATTTTGCAGACCCTGTCCCAGAGTGGAAAAGGTGAGGGAATTGCACGCTTGGGGTTGCCAGATGAGTGAGTGCGGTGGGAACACCCTTTGTGCCAGCTGAGCTGAGCTCTGCACACCTGGCCTCTGGCAGCCCTGGGACATCTGGAATCCTGTAAATGGGGCCTCCGTTCCATCCAGACAGAAACTCCTTCTCCTTATTTGGTCCCTCTGCTCAGCTGAGGCCAAACCTACCTCTGGGTAGGACGGAGGGTGGAGGGGCAGGGCCACCACACAGCCAACACGCCTACCTGGGAGCTCAGGAAGCAGAACCGGCATTTCATTCCTTCCCCTTAGCCAGACTGTCCTGGTGGATATCCCACCCAAGTAACTTCTATCCATCCAGCCCCAAATCTGTGAACCCCTCTCCAGCCTCTGCCTGCACCCTATTATTCACCCAGGAAGCCCAGGTTCTCATCAGAGGCTGTCCATTGCCTTGAACCTCAAGCCAATCAGCCAGCCAGCAAATGTGCAGTGAAGACTCCCACGAGCCAGGGCCTCTGCTAGACACTGGGGATCAGCCCCTAGCTTCTGGTCTGACAAACATGAAACCAGTATTCACAAATAATGATTTACTATGTGATGAGTGTTTCAAGACACAAGACACAAAGGGAGAGTGAAGGGGAAAAGGCATTTGAAAGCAGAGGGCCGGCTGGGAATCATTAGCTGAACACTGCTATGGGCCGGGAGGCCTTTCCATCCCTTTGAAAGGCTTGCCAGGTGGTGTCTGTGGACACAGTTTCCTGAACAGCCCCACGTGACCCACATGTCGTGCAAGGCACAGGAGATATGGCCTCTGCCCTCCAGGAACATCGCCTTTGATTACTCGTTAACCAATGCAAAGATGGCAAATGAAGGCTACCAGGAGGTTCGCGTCCGCCTTTCCAGGGTAGCTAGTCAGTGTTCGCCCCGTGCTTCTGGAAAGGAGCCAGGATGCTTCATCCCCGGCAGCCCAGCACACCGGGAACAGAGGCGTCCAGTGCATGGTTGTCCAATAATTGAATGAGTGCATGATTCAGAAGAAAGTGAGGACAGGAGGAAGAATCTGAATCCAATTAGGGAGAGGCATGGCTCGTGGGTATATCCCGGCTTGCCAGGGACAATCCCAGCACATACCTGTTATCCTAATGTAATTATGAATCACACCTCCTTTCACTCTCAGAAGTGTCCGGGGTGACATGATCTGTTAGATGGTCACCCAGTTTAGAGTATATATATCCCAGCTTGCCAGGGACAATCCCAGCACATACCTGTTATCCTAATGTAATTATGAATCACACCTCCTTTCACTCTCAGAAGTGTCCGGGGTGACATGATCTGTTAGATGGTCACCCAGTTTAGAGTACCTTTTGTAAAGAAACGCAGCTTTATTCTTATTCAGATAGTAACTGCGGACGCAGGTAAACGTTACCTAGTACAGGTGAGCTGGAGAGAGGTCAGCCAACGGCGGCTTGTGTTGAGGGTCTGGGGTGTGCCCCGGAATCTAATCTTCAGCTGTGAACTTTGAAAAACTCCAAGGAGGATGGAGATTTGGGTAAAACAACTCACAGGAAGCAAATTCTAAATGGATGGACCCAAGAGTCAGGCCCTTTGATGTATCATCAACAGTGGGCATTATATCTCACAAAAAGCAAATCATTCATTTATTTACCTTTCTTGAGCTTCAAATCCATGGTCTTTAAAATGTAAGCGATAGTACTGGTTCCACCTCCTTGCAGAGCTGTTGTGACTCTCCGATGAGTTAATGCATATGCTTTCTAAACTGGGAAGTGCTGAATCAGCACAAGGTGTTACTGGTTATCATTAGTTAATTAGATATCATTATTAAGTCTGAACTGCTCGATTATATCAGCTTTCACAAACACAACCCACTGACTTCCCCTTCCCTATGGAAGGCATGAGAACCAGATCACGCTTTTTTTTTTCTTCTCACTGCCAACAGCTGACCTTCCTCTTTGCTATTCGTCTCCTCCTTTACCACAGGCAAAGCCTGCTGCTTGGCACCTTACAGATGCTCAATAGTTTTGCTGACAAATAAATAAAAGAAATCCCAGCTCCCAGGTCACCTCTAGGAAACCTGCCTCAACCTCTCCAGGCAGAGTTATTCCCCAAAGCCTCTGACAGATTCTATCTTCTTTCCTACATTTGTTCTCCAACTGGACTCCAGTGTGAGAACTGAATTAACATCACCTGAATCCTGCTTCTCCAGGGCCTGTGGAGAAGTTTCTCACCCGTGCCTCTCTCTCCTCCTGGTGCCTGGCATCCTTTCCAAACAAGGCGCTTAGTGATGGGTGTTAAGTGGATGCTTTTACATCTCTTTAGTTGGGTGTGTTTCTGCACCTGCTGTTCCCTCTGGTGGTACCCTCTTCCCTCTCTCCATCACTTGTGTATCTCCTATCGCCCTCTGCAACCCAGCTGGAGCATCACTTCCGCTGAAGAGCCCTTGATGCTCTCCCAGATTTGGAGGAATCCTGGTCTCTTAACCCCCTTGGGAGCATCACAGATCTCTAGTGCTTATCTCAACAGGAACATTACATTATGGGATTCTATTTTTAATGTTTGGCTCCTGAACTGGACTGTAAGAAGCCATAGGGGAACCAGAGACCAGAGCCCATGCCTGTTTTGTGCGCTGTCGTATTCCCAAAACCTAACAGAGCACGTAAAGGGCAATATAGTGGTCAAATAAGTGAATCAATGTGACGGGAGGACACTCTAGTGGAAATGTCCAGAAGACACTCCAAAGACCAGGGTGGGCATTCTGCCAGCTCCACCAAAATCATCCTTGGGACCACCTCTGATCAAGTGCCTCCAATGAGTCTGGTCCTGAGACTTGTGCATATATATATGTATACACACTCATTCATTTAATCCTCCCAACAACACAGGAAAGATTCTTATTTTACCGATAAGAAATATGACACACAGCTCCTAAATCTGAATTATATCACAGAAACACTCAACTGAACAATTTTCTCCACCACGTTGCCCACAAGTCCTTAAAAACTATGAAGAGAGTCATATTACTTGAGAATACATTAAAGGGCCTTAGAAAATTCTAAGAAACATTATTTAATGATGACTTTTACTTTTCTGTCCTAGTTTTTGTTTCTTGTGCATATGAGGGTGTAGGAGGGAGAAAGCAAAGTGATCTGAATTTGTTTTCCTGCTTTCTCCTAAAACTGCATTCTAGCTCTGTTCTGAGAATCTTGAAGGAGGATGGGAAGGACACCCACCTAGGCATCGTCCTGGGCAAATCTCTTCTCTCTGTGACTGAGTTTCCCCACCTACGAAAGGTGGATAAATAATACTTACCTCACTAGGAGTTTGGAGATTTAATTAATGCTTGCAAAGCACTTTGAGATTGGAGATGAAGAGCCTTCTTAGGGAACTGTTAGTATCAGCACCTAAGAGCGGTTGGTCTCCGAGGAAATGTAATCAGGATGAGGGATGCAGTGCAGGCCCCTCCTGGGCCACCCTTTCCTCCTTAAGAAGCATATTGGGCTTTTCCCTGTCTCCTAAACCTGGCATTCTTGTCACCAGGCCCCTGTCCATACCATTTCCCTGCCCGCAATTCCCTCTCTCCCCTTCACATATTTAAACTCTCTAGGAATACCTCAGGTCCAATTTGTTCTGCAGTCTTCCCTAACCAGCCACTCATTCATTCATTCATTCCTTCAAAAAGTCTTGGTTGAGTGCCTACTGTGGCACTGGGAACACTGTTAATTAAAGATTCTTGTCCCCATACAACAGGAGTGGAGACTGAGGCTCAGACAAGTTATACAATCCATCCAAGATCACACGGCGAGGTAGTGACTGAATCAGGATTGAAACTCACATTTCCCAGGCTCCAAAACCCACAGCATTTCATTTACTTTGTGCCACCTTCTGCCACAAATCACTGTACGTGGTCCAACAGGGAAGGAATTCTGACTCACCTGATTATAATTTGCAAGCTCTGTACAAACTAGGTGGCTAAATCTCATACATGGGTTGTCCTTGAAATTCCTTTCATAACTAGGTCCCTTTCAATAGTGTCGCCAAGGGAGTGACTTGAAGTTGGAGTGAGAGGAAAGCAAAACACTTCATTCTAAGGAAAAAACAAACAAACAAACAAACAAAAACACTTCTCACTCTACAGGCTCCACTTCACAAGTCCTCTGGCCAGCGCTGCTTCAAACCAGTCTTCACCTCTCAAATGAAAACTCCAAGCATCTCACACGCTCTCGTTTTTGATGCCAGGGAAAAAACTACAGGGGAGTAGATAGTAATGTGGGTTTTGAACAGACCAATAAGAGCTTTCTGCCCTGCCTCTTACTGACAACAAGATCTTGGGCAAATCAGTAAAAATTCCCTGCCGCTCAGTGTCCCCATCTGTAAAATGGGCACAATGATGGAGATTGGCACCTTCCCACTGTCACACACCAGTATCTCAAAAAGTCATACAAAGTAGCCAGGCCTGGAGTCTAACTATAGGCATTGTCTTCAGAATTGCACACAGGGATTACGGTCCACAGTGTTCAACGACCTTATGTTCTGCGATTTTGCTCTGACACTTCTGCCGTTAGAGTAGTAGGCCACAGACGGCTTTGCCGAGGTGCTGTGGAATTCTGCACGTGGACTCATTCTGACTTCCTTTCCTCTTACTGGAGCTCAGTGGAGCTCGGCTGTTATCGAGACAGTTAATCATTGCACCAGTCCCGTGGGACTCAGGCTAACCAGGAGGCAGAGGACAAAGTTTTGTGGTCAGCACACAAGAGAAGCTAAGTTTCCCCCAGACTCATACAGAGCTCCTGAACGAGAGGCTGCAAGTGGGGTGCATTTGGCCACTGAGAAGTTTGGGTCGGCCACCCTTTGAAAATTAGATTTTAGAATTAAAATTCAATTTCTGGCTTCTCTTGACACATTAGGAAAAACTGGCAAATTTGGGCCTATATTCTGGCATGGCAGCAATCAGCTGGGGCCGAGGGACCTGGGCCGTCCACTCCTCCCTGACTCCACCCCTCAGGCACAGCACGCCTCACTGACACCACCTGCTTCACTCATTTGCATTACTTGCCTAGGCTCGGCAGGCATTTGTTTTCTATCCCTAACTGAACAATATCTAGGACTTAGAACATATCGTTCCTTCTGCCTAGAAGGGCCTTACTACCCCAACGCTCTTTCTCTGCCACACTGACTCTTACTTAGGACTCCTACTCATCCTTCAAGACAAGCTCATGTGTCACCTCCTCCAGGAAGCCTTTCCTGATGGCCAACTCCTCCCTTCCCTGACTGGCTTCCTGAGTGTTTCCGTTATCTACTGCTGCCTAACAAATTACTTGAAACAATAATAAATTAGTGCTGGCCATTGAGAGGAGGTGTCAGTTCCTCACCACATGGAACTTTCTATAGGGCTGTATAAGTGTCCTCAGGATGTGGTAGCTGATTTCTCCTAGAGAGAGTGATTCCCACAAAAGGGCGGAAGCCACAACGTTTTTTCTGACCTCGCCTGGTAAGTAAGTCATGCCCCATCACGTCTGCAGTATCCTCTTTTCTACGTGGGTCAGCCCTATTCATGGGAGAGGGGACCGACTACATAAGGGCATCAAATATGAGGGTCACTGGGGGTCGTCATGGAGACTGGATACCACACTGAGTTCCAATCGGCCTCCAACCTCTGTCCTGGCACTTTTCATGCTGTATTAAAGTTATTGCCTTGCCTATCTCTCTCACCAAAACTGTGACTTATTAAGGGATTGTCTCTTTGATCCTGATATTCCCAATGCTGACAAATAGCGTCTGTAAGCTCCCTGAGGGGACGAATCTTTGTCCGTCTTATTTCCTGATAAAGCTCTAGCGCCCAGAACACCGTAGGTGCTCAAAAACTAATCATTGATGTAAATGAATGGGTGAACCAGTTTACTGGTACCTCCTGGTCTAGATGTCAGAAAATTTGCCATATTATTTTAAATCATAGATTAAGAAAATTCAAGATTCTCTTTTGGTTTACAGAGAAGGTTCTAGAGATTCTCAGAGGTGGATCAACCTATGAGCATTTGTTCAGGACACAAAATGAGATCATGGTCCAGAGGCTTAGCCCTGTGCTCCACATGCAGTGGGCACCCACCCAGGCTCAGATCTTTTCTGTCACCTCTTGATATCCCTCCACCCAGCCTCATCAATCCCCATCACTCCTACAGCATGATGCTAAAGTACATGAGCTTACTGAGGATGACTGGGGGTCAATCCCCACCTCCCCGCTTCATTAGCTAAGGGAGCTTCAGCAAATCACTGAGCCTCTCTGTGCCTCAAGTTTCTCACCTGTAAAATGGGAGTTAAAACAGACGCTTTCTGGCATGTTTGTGGTGAGGACTGAATGAGATCGTGTGATCATGCGTTTCCCTTAGCACTGTGCCTGACACAACTACGAGAAGCATTTAATAAATGCTAGACATCATCATTATGCACACTGAAGCCACAAGACTGCGATGGATCATATTGCAAACGTCAAGAAAGGGGCTTCCCTAGTAGCGCAGCGTGGTTAAAGAATCCGCCTGCCGATGCAGGGGACACGGGTTGGATCCCTGGCCCGGGAAGATCCCACATGCCGCGAAGCAAGAAAGCCCGTGCGCCACAACTGCTGAGCCCGCGTGCCACAACTACTGAAGCCAGGGCACCTAGAGCCCGTGCTCCGCAACAGGAGAAGTCACTGCAATGAGAAGCCCGCGCACCACAACGCAGAGTAGACCCCGCTCGCCACAGCTAGAGAAAGCCCGCACGCGTCAGCGAAGACCCAACATAGCCAAAAATAAATAAATTTTTCTAAAAATGTCAAAAAGATAAATTTAATAAACAAACAGGGTTTTTAATGTCCCCATTAGTATGGATTAGAGGATTAAATCTATTCTAATTCCTGCTGTCTGGGTAATATGCCAGCTAGGCATCCTCAAATATAAAATCACTTCATCTACCTTTCATTTGAGGAGGGAAAGAAAAAAATCAATGCATTCTTGTCTTCCTCTCTTACCCTTTGCTTATTTATATATCAAAGAAGGTTACTGTGCAAACCACCATCGTGTGACCCATAAATAATGACCAGCCCGTTTGTGTAGTCAGCATCCGCACAGAATGGATTTCTTTTGTCCAAATCTTTTTTCTGTCCCAGATCTGACTCTAAACTTAAATATAGGCAACCTGGCTGGCATATAAAAGACCCAGTTGACCTGCTGACCCAGTTTGCAGAGACAGCACCGCACAGAACCGCTTTAGCAGCAGCTGTTGAGAAACCTCCTGGCTGTACAAGCCAAAGGCTGCCGCTCACTTATTCACTCTGATTAGTCCTGGAGCCCTCGCTGTACGTGGGCCCCGGACAGAGATGTTCGTAAGCTGTGCCGACACCCAGCTCTGTCCAGGGCTGACTTGAGTCTTGTATCTGTCATGAGCAAAGAGTAACAAAGGCTTTTCTGAAGTTCCTAAGAGAAGTGGCCAATGCTACTACTTCCAGATCTGAGAAAGCCCACCCGTGTCGGCTCCAGGATCCAGCTCTTCCCAGTAACAGCAGATCTTCTCTATGGAGCCAACATCCATCTTTTATTTTTTCCTTTCTGTTGGCCTTGTCTGCTGTGCTATTCCTGCTGAGGAGGCCAGAAAGGCAAAGCAATCCCACTGAGCACGGCTCTACCCACAGGGATAGGAGACTAAAATAACGGGCAATGTGGGCTCTGCCCTGGGGATCACCCTAAAAATATCATCTCACGCCTACCACCTCACCTTTTGGAAGCTGGTGGTCTGGTAATCCCAGCTGCTCTGTCTTTACTTCCGTTGGAATTCAGAGTCCCATAGTCATTGAAGAAATCGCAGTCGGTCTGACTTCTAGCACTTTCCGGATGACAAAGGCTTATCCTGTGTTGTTATTTCATTTGCTCATACGACCACTCAAGTATGTGTGTCAGCCCCAATGTACAGATGGCAACACTGAGGACTTGTGAGACAAAGTAGTTTGCCCCAGGCCATGTGGTTAATAGGCAGTAAATCATGAGGCCAAACCATGTTTATCCGCGCTGGACCTTGCGGTGTGGCAGAGTGGTTAGGTGTGTGGCCCCTGGAGCTGGCCTGCCTGGGATCAAATTTGAACTCTTCCCTAGAGCCACCTCATCTGTACGATGAGCACAATGCTAACAGTGCCTGTCTAATAGGGTGACTGTGAAAATAAAAGAAGGAAATGAATACCTGTGGCTCGCACATAGTAAGTTCATATGAAGACTTCCCAGCTGTGACCATCTAGGACCCACTGAGATGGGGACTGCTACTTGGCCCCCTTCTTCCAATAATAAAACCCCAGTTTTCCAGCCTTCCAGGAAGCAAAGTGTGGATATAAGCTAAGTTCTGCCCAAAGGGATGGAAGTGGAAGTGGGGTATCTTCCAGGAAATATCCTTTGGGTCAGGAGAGGCCCATTTCTCTGCCCCTTTTCTTGGCTGTGGTTTACCGGGTACATGCTCTTGAGAGAACCCTGAAAGGAGAAGATGGAAAGGAGAAAGCAGGGGGGGGGGAAGAGCTAAGCATAGGAGTGATTTGAGCTGAAATCTAGTCTCAGCCTCATCCCACAGGGAGCCTTAGGATGTGAATAGCACCATAGATCCTCCATTGGCTGTGAACCACTCATGCAGAAGGGATGTGCCCACCTGTGGTCAGGGAGGGTGCCTCCCAGGCAACTCAGGGAGAGGGGGCTTGTATTGGTAGAGGACAATTCCCCAGTGAAGGGTGCAGTTGTTGGCCTTAGGGACCACCCACCCCAGCAGCTGGATCCAACAAAGGAACTCTGAGTGAGGCTCCATCAGCATCCTCTGTGTTACTACAAGTAACCAATTACCACTTCCTTCACAAGGGCTGTCCATTCTCCCAACTAGAAGTCACCTGCAAGCCCCCATAGCAGTTTTACTTCACCATTCTTATAGAACTTCATTTCTTTAACCTTGTATTGTAGCCATTCTTTATGTGTATTCTCTCCCTACCCCATCCTCACCCCTACAAGAGTCCCATGAGAGCTAAGATGGAATTGTCCATCAAGCCTACCACTGTATCCCCAGTAGCTAGCGCAGTGGTTGGCACATGCTAGGCACTCAACAAACTTGAGTGCTACCTTAGACACCCCAAGATGCTGATAATACAATGCCAGCTCTTGGAAATATGTGGAAGAAAAGATTAATATTGAAATTGGAAAGCCCGAGGCCAATAAAAACTATCTTGTGCAATGAGTGTAGAGGGAGTGTCTGGTGTTTTCAATAACTCAGGGTGTCTAACAGGATGACCTTGGAGTAAGCACCTCTTTAATTTTTTGTCTTATGCACCTCACTCACATCACCCTTGTCCCAGCCCCAGTGCCCCAAATCATAAGACTGGTATCCAGTATATTCCCTGGGGGCAGCATTAAATAATGTATTTGCCAATGACTTATCCCCGGGCCAAGCACTAAGGTCATGAATTGAGAAACACAGTCATTTTCTCAAGGAGTTCCCAGAGAAGGATAAAAACATGAATAAAGACAATTTCAACACAAGGGAAGAGGCATCAAGATGGAAAGAGCTACAAACAACAGCCCTGAACTCTGCATGGGTGGAAGTGATCATGGTAGGCTTCACAGAAGAGGTGATGCTCAAGCTATGTCTTGAAGGTTGAGGAGGAATTTGACACAAAAAGACAATGTGCCGGTTGTTTGATACAAAAGGACAATGTTGAGGTGAGAGAAGGGACAACGTGGATGCAAAGGGCAGAATGATTCAGAATGGTCAAATCTTCTGGGTCAGAAAATGGGTCACCTCAGATTCCTGCAAAGAAATGTTCATCGAGATTTCAAGTTGGTGAACACATCAAGGTGCTGGGACGGTGACGCACCTGGAGGGGGCATGAACGCCCTGGGCCACCACCCCCATACCTTGGCCTATGCATCTCTTCCATTTGGCTGTTGCTGGGCCGTATCCTTTATAATAAACCAGTAAATGCAAAAGAAAAAAAAGAAAGAAAGAAAGAAAAAGAAACATTTATTTATTTATTGCGGTACGCGGGCCTCTCACTGCTGTGGCCTCTCCCGTTGCGGAGCACAGGCTCCGGACGCGCAGGCTCAGCGGCCATGGCTCACGGGCCCAGCCACTCCGCGGCATGTGGGATCTTCCCGGACCGGGTCACGAACCCGTGTCCCCTGCATCGGCAGGCGGACTCTCAACCACTGCACCACCAGGGAAGCCCGAAACATTTATTTTTTTAAACATTTTTATTGGAGTATAATTGCTTTACAATGTTGTGTGAGTTTCTGCTGTATCACAAAGTGAATCAGCTATACATATACATTTATCCCCATATCCCCTCCCTCTTACGTCTCCCTCCCACACTCCCTCTCCCACCCCTCTAGGTGGTCACAGAGCACAGAGCTGATCTCCCTGTGCTATGCGGCTGCTTCCCACTAGCTATCTATTTTACATTTGGTAGTGTATATATGTCCATGCCACTCTCTTACTTAGTCCCAGCTTACCCTTCCCCCTCCCCGTGTCCTCAAGTCCATTCTCTACACCTGCGTCTTTATTCCTGTCCTGCCCCTAGGTCATCAGAACCCTTTTTTTTTTTTAGATTCCATATATATGTGTTAACATACGGTATTTGTTTTTCTCTTTCTGACTTACTTCACTCTGTATAACAGACTAATAAGTGAATGGACGAAAGAAGGGAGAAGGAAGGAGAGAGCAAAAGAAGGATGGAAAGAAAGAAAAGAGGGGACATGGCTGCTCAAGTAGATGTAACATTATAATATTATAATAATAATAATCATGTGTTGGGACTCAACAACATTTCAGGAACTTTACATCCATTCCTTATCTCACTTAATCTTCACCATGATCTTGGAAGATAAGAATTAGAACCCTCTGCAGGTGAGGACCTCCAGGGGTTAAGCGACAACCCAGCATCCTCTAGCTGATTGGAGGCATTGCTTGGGTCCACATTTGGGTCTTTCTGACTCTCTCCAAAGAGAGCTAGCTGCTACCCACTGATATTGACCTTGGTGTTTGAAACCTGTACATCTGCACCTGAAAGCGTTTATAAAAGTTTGTTGAATCCACTGAATTTCTGAACAGTCTTCTTCCCACTTGATTGTTAATTCCTTAAATATTTTCCCTACCTTAAAAGGATGACAGGTTCATTAAGCTATGAGACAGTACCTGCTCATTAATGCATGCTAAATTGCCATGCAATTTCTATAGAATTAAATTACATATTCAATGAATGAGCAAATAATTCATCAAGACTAATGTTACTGTTATGAATGCCAAAGTAAGATTTGGGCCATTTACTTATCAAATGCTGATTTTTAAAAACTCACAATGAAATAGTAAATAAATCATCAACTCAAAAGTTTAATTTGGTATTCTGGCTCAGTCAGGAAAATATGCATAGTACCATGTACCCTCCTCGGTTTCCAAATAAGGTGGCACTCAGAAATATGTGCCCAGGGGCTTCCCTGGTGGCGCAGTGGTTGAGAGTCCGCCTGCCGATGCAGGGGACATGCGTTCGTGCCCCAGTCCAGGAAGATCCCACATGCCACGGAGCGGCTGGGCCCGTGAGCCGTGGCCGCTGAGCCTGCGCATCCGGAGCCTGTGCTCTGCAATGGGAGAGGCCACAACAGTGAGAGGCCCGCGTACCGCAAATAAATAAAAAAACAAAGGAAAGAAATATGAGCCCGTTCATTTTCATTCAGCTGTGTGATTACAGGTTAAGGCTGTATGGCCAAAATACACACACGCACAAGCTCACGCACACACACATAACCAAGCACAGCATCTGTGCTACTTGATAGGAGCCATATGCAAAGGCAGTAAAAATAATTAAAGCAAATGTGATGTTTTATGGGTTCTGCCTGACCCTGAGCGCCAGCAGACTGAGATACGGAAGAGAGTCACCGCCCTGATCTAGAATTCTTGAAGTATAGTCCCTAGACCCGCAGCATCAACATCACCTGGGAACTTATTAGAAATGCAAATCTCAGCTTCCACCCTAGACCTTGATTACATAGAACCAGGTTTGAATCCTGATGGCTAAATACCGGTTGTATAACCCTAAAATTTAAATTTTCTGAGCTTTGCTTTTATCGTTTTTTTTTAAAGGTTAAAAGATGAATGTGACCTCCTTCCTAACATTGCTGGTGGGTTCACAGAGACGACATGGGCATTGCTAGCACAGGGAGAGCCCTAAGGTTAGTTGCCTTCTCCCTTGCATTGGATTGTGTTAAAGATTCAGCATCATCCCTCTCCCTTCTAAGTTCACCTCCTCATTGCACAAAGGAAAACAGGGCTCATTTCCCAGGATGCCTTTCCCTGTGTGGTTCCCGGTGAGAGTTGGCCAGTGAGAGAACTCAGGCTGATCTGGAATACACAGGGGAGGGGGGACCATTTGCTTGGGAAGCAGTAGCAGCCAGGCTGTGAGCTTCACAGCAGCTTCCCAGAGGGTTCCTGAGAATACCAGCCTTCCTGCCATAGTCCAAGAACTTTGGATGGTGGCTTCCCAGACATTCTTGGGGATGAGAGCTCATGAGAACCTGTTTGGCTGCTTCAGGCTGAGACCAGCCGTGGTAGTTTCCCTGATCTTTCCTCCTCCAGCTATTCCAATAGTCCTACATGCCCCTAATGCCTTTTAATAAAACACTTATTCCCTGAAATCTACAGAGTAGCTCTTGTTCTCCCAACAAAACCCCGACTTATTCACATCTATTTACCTCCCTCACTGGGAAAAATATTCTTCCCATAATAAACTGAAGGATTTCACTTCCTTTAGAATTGGGAGACTCTCCTGGTTACCTAAGGGCACCCCCGGCAAACATGCAGTCCTCACCACACACGGAGCGTTCTTCCAAGAATCCAGTATGTTCACTGGCATGTTATACTCATATTTCTGGCCTATTTTTGCTGAGTTACATAACTGCTTAAAAATTTTCTACACTTCTGAGTGTGATTTCACATTGTTGCAAACCCCCTGCCCCCATGGAAACCAATCATCATTCTTTATGCAAATCGATGGGGAAATATGATTGAATTAACAGCAACTTGCTTAACAGTCATCAGGTAATGGCTCTGTGCTTTTTGTCCTTTTATTTTATTTATTTATTTTTATACAGCAGGTTCTTATTAGTTATCTGTTTTATACATATTAGTGTATACATGTCAATCCCAATCGCCCAATTCATCCCCCCCCCGCCGCTTTCCCCCCTTGGTGTCCATGTGTTTGTTCTGTGTCTCAATTTCTGCCCTGCAAACTGGTTCCTCTGTACCATTTTTCTAGGTTCCACATATATGCGTTAACATACGATATTTGTTTTTCTCTTTGTGACTTACTTCACTCTGTATGACAGTCTCTAGATCCATCCACGTCTCAACAAATGACCCAATTTAGTTCCTTTTTATGTCTGAGTAACATTCCATTGTATATAGGTACCACATCTTCTTTATCCATTCGTCTGTCGGTGGGCATTTAGGTTGCTTCCATGACCTGGCTATGGTAAATAGTGCTGCAGTGAACATTGGGGTGCATGTGTCTTTTTGAATTGTGGTTTTCTCTGGGTATATGCCCAGTAGTGGGATTGCTGGGTCATATAGTAATTCTATTTTTAGTTTTTTTAAGGAACCTCCATACTGTTCTCCATAGTGTTTTTATTTGACTTTTAATGTCATATAGGCCATTTTTCTCCCCTCTTCCAGAAAACGATTCTAAATATAAGAGGCAAAATAATAATGAAACCTCCAATAGGTAAAGCATTGACAGCACTTCAAAGCCCTGTGATATTTTATCTCTGGTCATCAGGTATTCTCAGATTCATACAGAGGAAGAGACTGAGACACAGAGGAGGCGTGAATGCTACATCGGATCACAGAGACTGTGAGAGGAAGAATGATAACAAGTACTTTAGTTCCCCCAAATGCCCCAATAAATCCCAGGTCCCTGTTGGTTGGAAATGTCTGTGATTAGATGCTAAATAAATTCTCTGCTCCTTAGGCATAAATTCTTTATTAGCAGAATCAGGTCAGAACCACAGAAGTGGCTCTCTCTCTCTCTCTCTCTCTCTCTCTCTCTCTCTCTCTCTCTCTCTCTCTCTCTCTCGGAAGAGACTTTTTGGAATTTTACTCATGCAAATCTGAACAGGGATTTGAGTACTTTGGCTAAAAGGTCTTTTCCAGAACATGGGCAGGTTTCCAAACTTTTATTTTCTAATGAAAATTCCTACCGTTTTGGACTTCTTGGTCTTCCAAGGCCATGGTTACCCAATCTAGCTGTGGTAGGGATGTCGTTACACTAAATCAATTAAGTTCTGCAATGCAGAATTTTCCCCAAAACCAATTCATGGAGATGGTATCATTGAGGATATGAAGGAGGGGAGTGTCCTAACCAAGACATTGGCCCCATCGATTTTCAAGTTGGATACAGAAAATATATGGAGGTAAAAATGGAAGTTGTGGAATATTCGAAAATGAGGTCTTTAAACAAGATGCAAAAGATCATCAAAATAAGTGGCAAAGATCTGTACATAACTTGTTCAAATCTCTCATACAAAATTGAGTGTATAGGGCTTCCCTGGTGGCGCAGTGGTTGAGAGTCCGCCTGCCGATGCAGGGGACACGGGTTCGTGACCCGGTCCGGGAAGATCCCACATGTCGCGGAGCGGCTGGGCCCGTGAGCCATAGCCGCTGAGCCTGCGCGTCCGGAGCCTGTGTTCCGCAGTGGGAGAGGCCACAGCAGTGAGAGGCCCGCGTACAGCCAAAAAAAAAAAATGAGTGTATAGAAAGAATCGGTGCCGCCCAGAAAATGACAGCTTTTCTCTTCTAGAATGAGTTTGTCCCTCCAGGTCACCCTCTTGATCAGGACCTAAAATGATCCCACAGATAGTTTCTCCCCACGGTCCATAGGAGGTGTAGAGACTGACAGAGGATACTGGGAGATTTCTTTCAAGAGAGCTATTCCCCCATCCAAAGGGAGGTTTGCTTCCCTGTATTAGTTATCCTTTGCTGCATATCACACACCCCAAAGCTTAGGGCTCAAAACGACAATAATGGTTGGTGACTGCTCGTGGTCGGCTCTGGCTTGGGCTCTCCTGAGGTTGCAGTCAATTGTCGTCCAGGGCTTCATCATCCAAACTCTCGACTGGGGCTGAAGGATCCACTCCAAGGTGGCTCACTCCCACGGCTGGAAAGTTGGTGCTGGCTTTCAGCCAGGTCTTCTGTATGATGTACTCACCATAGGGCATCTTGAGTGTCCTGACAGCATGGCAGCTGCCTGCCCCGGAGACAGAAAATCAAGGGATCAAAGACCTACCCTCGGAAGTCACACCCGCGGCTTCTGCAGTATTCTATTGGTCACACATTAGCCCTAATTCTGTACAAGAGAGCGTGAGAAACAAGAAGCTAGGATCATAGAGCCATCTTGAAGGCGGCTAGCATTCAGCACACTGCGTGTGACTTATGCTGAGAAATCTAAAAGGAAAAAGGCTGACTGAAGCAGTAGAGTCAGCAGTGCAGGGCAAAGGGTGTGGGTTTCCCATGGACCAGATACGGACCTCTCTGAGAAGGAGCCCTGCTGTGGAGTCATCTTAGATTAGACATAAGGTGAATGTGATGGGCTAGAGACAGGGCCGGCTTCACACACGCTTCTCAGACCTGGGTTTAATGCTCAGCTACTGCCATTTTGAAATCTTAATACTTTTTGAACAAAGAGCCCGATGTTTTCATTTTGCACTGGGCCACACGAATTATGTAGCCAGTCCTGGCTAGAGGCTAAGGAAGAAGATAATCGTCCATGGAAATAAAGATGCCATTGCCCTGTCCAGGAAGTATGGGTGAGAGATCCCCAGTGATGGGGTTCCCTGAAGAACCCATGAACGCACCTCCAAGAGAGCCATCCCTAAACCGCTGAGAAATCTGAAAAGGTATCTAATTCCTAGATTCCTGTTTTAGCCTGGGTTCCTCCAAAAAGCAAAGCTTTAGACAAGGTCTTTCAGGCAGGTAGTCTGTTTTGGGAAATGACCACTAGATACAGGATTGGGAGTTCAGGAGGAGCACAGCGTGGGGAGGAGGGAAAGCAGGTCCACGGTTGCTTCATTGAACTCATTTGTCTGTGGGTGACCTGGGCTCTGTCTCACTGGGAACTGTCTGGGAGGTTTGTAGGATATGCCGCTCAGGATTAACCTTCTGAGACATGGGAAAGGGGAGCGTTTGTCTTTCAGGTGCCACGGCCGCTGGCCAAGTGTTGCCCTACAGGGTTCTGATCCCCTGTGCAGACATCAGAAAGGCTGAGCGGGTTCCATTGGCATCCTGCGGACTGACAGCAAAGAAACCCTGGGACAGGAAGCAAAGAATACGCTTGTGTTTCCAAGTCGCTCCTGTTTGCTACCGGCTGTGTAAGCAAGGGGTGACGTAAACCGTCAGGCTAAGAGGATGTGAGGGGCTCACGTGGCAGTGCAGTCGCCGTGCCGGCGTCAGCAGAGTGAAAACCTTCATGCTCCTCCCTGAATCCCAACGCTGGAGGGCTCAGAAGCCTTGGGTGGCGAGATGGCGAGAGAAGGACCAGCAAAGGATTGGAGAAGCCAACTCTCTACCCCTTCCCCGACCGCTGGCTTCCCTCCTGAGCTGGAGGAAGGCCAAAGTCTCAACCGTAATCAACTTAGAATAATATGGTATGAGACATTTTAATTCCTCCATCGAGGCGCTGTTTGATGATAAAGGGAAGAGGGACCAGGACACTCCTGGGGCCTGAGTTTTCTTCTAGGACCATGAGGATTAATAGGCCCCCAGAGTGGACTTAAAGGGATGGGGGACAGGCCAAATAAAGCTCCTTTCAGCTCGCCCCCTAACCCCCAACAACTCATATGCTTGTACAGCCTAACAGAATATATTCGAAATATCCAGACGGTACTTGGGTAGAACAAGAAGACGATGCTAAGGGGAGTGAAATGTGTTGCTGTCGGAGTCCCCTTCACAGCACTGAGATGGAAGCCAGAACCAGGTCCCTTTCACAACTTCTTGCTTTTCTATAGGCTCTTTATTCTGCCTAAAACCTCCTCTTTGCCATCCAATTCACCTCCCCCCATCATGTGTCAGCTCAAAGATCTCTTTCTGACAGAGAGGGGAGGTGTGTTATTATTTATTGTTGTATTGTTATTATTATACCATATTTTTTTCTGCCTATAGCAAAAATATCCAAGGAAACTTAAAAATTAGAGCAAAAAATGACATAAATTAAAAGGGTCTGAAGAGGAAAGATAGAAGCTTAAGAAAGGCTAGGAAATTACAACAGCATCTAGAATGACCGTCTGTAGCTCTATGCACGCCTTCAGTTACTGACAGGTGCTACAGGGGAGCTGAAACTTTGGTTCAAATCCCATCAGCAGATGATCTGAAAAGGGACACCCGATCCCGTCCAGTTAAGGCAAAGCTGAACCATTTCTCAGGAAAAAGAGATTCGTTCCTGATGCTGAGGCCAGTTGGTTGATTGCTCTCCCAGCATTCTCCTAAAGAGGACACACAATGTCCACATGTTAAATACCATTCTCCACAGCATCTTTGCACCAGTACTTTTTTATAAGGTCTCTCCACCTGTGACAAAAGCATCACAACCAGAAAAGAATCCCCTAGAACCAGGTTGCTCGCCGACACCTTCGGGCCACCCTAACGCCCCTGCAGAGCACTTACCATTTCCTGTTGTAATCGTTTCTACATGTGTCTTTCTCTCTTTTAGTCTGGAGTATTTTGATGGCTCACACATCCCTGTGCCAACCCTGGCAAACATTTTGCTTGGTATACAAGCAAAATGAGTTCTGCCTAAGTGGGAGAATTCTGCCTAAGTGGGAGAATCACAGATTAATGCTGTTATACTATGTGAGGCAACATTCAGAGCAGCAGACAAATGATGAATAGGTGTCATTTAGTCTGCAGTTCTGGAGAAATAGAAATCATATAGTAACCGGATCAGCTGGGCTCTAAGATGCAAGAAGCCAGGTAGGAGGTAATAGTCTGAGTGAGGGAATCAGAACACAAAATGCAGAGATCGTAGCTGCAAAATTTCTCAAGACTTGTGTCAGTGCCCATGTTGGTTATTTATTTCTCCTGGTCATTTCCCCATAGGGGTGAGTGACAAAATTCTTTCAAAATAAAAATATCGTTTGTGTTAATCTTGAGGCAACAGAGAAGGAAAAACTATCCCGTGGTCTGCATCCCTCTTCATGTTGAGTGGATCTGTCTGCCCAGAATTTCTAATACTGCATATAGAATGCGCGAGCCAATGGTATCTGATCTCCATTCCTTCAACAGTCATTAACTGGACCCTACCGTGCTTGGTACAGGAGATAAAATAATGAACAAGGCACAGCCTTTGTCCGCAAAGATTATTTGTCTATTTGAGTCTTTTTAACGATGAACTAGGTTCCTTCAAATCCTAGTTTGGTCTTTTGTTTACCAAAAAAAAAACACAATTTACCGCACACCTAAGTCAAAACCCACACCAAGACTTAACACACTGCAGTCTTGTCAAGAAGACACGTCTGGAGTGAAAACCAGAGACGGTATGAATCCTCAGAAGAGGGTAGCAGCCTACCCTGCAGCTTTGTGGTTTCCTGCTCAAACCTTGTATTTTCCCGCAGCTCTATGGGGTAATCCTTCAATGCCCCTCTTGGGTGATCATGTTCTGGAGGACTCCTGAGATACGGAATGAAAGAACTAAGAACGAGTTATAACAGATTCCTCCTACTCCACTTTAATTACAGAAAAAGCAAATCCACTGCTCCCGTCACTCAGATGAGACAGAATTCTCTTCCATGATGTCACAGTGTTACCTCCTTACTCACGAGTCCAAAGGCACAGTACAATTTTCAGAGAGAAAGTTGGCCAACGTGTCCAATCTCAACACAAATGTGTGTTATTAAGTATACACTAAGCAGAAGCCCAAACCAAATCTAAACGTGCTTTAAAAAAATTGCTGGGCTGGCTTAAAATATTCTGAGACCCCCTTCCAGAACACTGGGGAACATATTATTACACAAAGTCTCATTGCTGGCCAGTGAATACCTGAACAGCGTTTCTCACTATGAACATAATTTGAGAAGAGCGGCTCCCTTCTAAACCCCTATTTTTGGTTCACTCAAAAAAATATTTCTTTCAGCCTTAAGTTTCTCTGCCTTGGTCTCTAGTCTGAGGACCATATCCTTTTTGAAGACTTCGGCAATTTCTGTGGAGCCATGTTCAAACTGGGTGAGTGAAAAACTAACTCTCTTTAATAAAAGTGGCATTGTTTTGCAGTCAGGTAATTCCAAGTGGGCTCACTTTTTACTTTCCATGGGAATAGTCCTTGAGGAAGAAAGGGCCTTTGTTGAGTTTTGTTTTGTTTTGAGAACAGTCAATTGGTTCTTTCTACCCTTGCTTCTGGGGTGCCAATCTCTCCGAGAAAAACCACAAAGTTCAAGCAGACGCAGTGAAAAAAGAAAGAAAAGAAAGAATCTGTACTGTCTGTAAACCCAATTTGTCATTATCTGAGGTTGTTTTGTGGCATTCCTGTCCCCCACGCACAGATCCCAGCCTGCACCTTGCACACAGAGAACCCCCAGCCCCAAACTGTTTGTTTTGTCCCTACTTCTGCATTTAAAGACATGTGGAGGTGAAATTTTTTTATAAATGTCCTCTTTCTGAAGGAATCCTGCTTTCTGAGTTTCTGTGTAAGGGACTTCTTACCTTCAGACTTACAGAAGTTGTTCTTGTTTGGCTTCAGATAAGTGGTTGAGATTTTAACTGTTCTCAGTTGGTCCGTTTATCAGTGCAACTGTTTCAGTTTCTTCAAGACAAATGATTAGGTCCTCCAGTCTTTATCAGTGTGTTTAAGTATGTTCTTCAGGTGTGGACTTAACTTTGACCTCCACTGCCAGCAGCCGTTTCCTTTCCATAACTAGGGTGTAGATAGTTTCCGTGCATGCACACACACACACACACACACACACACACACACATTTGTTCTGAGTTATTTTGGAAAGTTTATTATCTACCGGTGACACCAAACCAACCACAAAAGAGTCGATGTTTTCTCAAAAAGGAAACAATATTCTATTTCTGAATATGCGTTGGGAATGGAGAAAAACGAAAGAAATGAATAAAACAGAGAGTGATAGGAAAAACTAGGAGATCTCAATGGCTGAGAAAAAATAGAGAATAAAGTATACGAAGTGCCTACCCTAGACCAAGCACAGGAATAGATTCTTTATATTTTCTAATTTAATCCTTGGGACAGATTTGAGAAATAGGGAACATTACTATCTCTTCTACAGCTGCAGAAATTGAAGCTTAGAAAGATGAGCTGCTTGCTGAATGTTATATAGGCAATAAGTGGTGGAACCTTGCAATAAGCCCAATCACTTTCAACTTTTTATCAATGAAGTAACAGAGGTTCAGAGATGTAAAGCAACTTGCCCAAAGTTATCCAGTGAATCAGTGGCAGAGCTGGGAGTCAAGCTAGGTCTGCTCCTTCAAAATACATTAATTTCAAGGCAAAGTCCAAAAAACAAGAAATGGAAGTTATATAGATATATAAAACAAGACAATCTTGCCCTCATTTAAATATATCTCAGCCAGCAACCATCCTAGGAGTCTACTGGAGGAGAAATATAGGTGTTTATTAATCAGGATAGGTTAAGGTATGCTGCAGTAACAAATAAACCATGAAGTCTCAGTGGCTTAATATAACAGATGTTTGATTCTTACTCAACAGCCACTTCTGGTCACGCAGTTCTTTGCAGCGTTCTTTGGTGACTCCAGGATCCAAGCTTCTGCCATCTTGTGGTTCCACCATCTCATTAGAGCAATTCCATGGTCAGCCTAAAAAGAAAGAGAAAAGGGTAAGTGTGGTGCTCTTAATTGCCTGGGCTTGGAAGTAACACATATCACTGCCACTCACAGTTCAGTGACCAGAACAAATCACTGGCCCGACCTTCCTGAAGGGGAAGCTGGGAGACCATCTTGTGTGCATTCTTGAGTTTTGAGTATGCCTGTAAAAAATGAACACTACTGAATTCCCTCATAGGCCCACTGGGAGAACCAACAGGTTAACTGCAAAATGTCTCGCAAATTAGCAGCAGAAAGCTGAGTGATGATGGTGCTCTTTAGAGGCTCTAGATATTCCTGAGAAATCTGGAGATGACTACTGCAACCGTCAATGCATAGCTAAGGAAATGCTGGGGGACCCTCCCACCTCTACTTTGAAGAAGAGCTGATGACGCCTACATTTTCAAACACATTGTGACTGGTTATCCTCAGAACAAAAGAAATATTCTACATTCAGCTTCTTTAAAACAAATGGAGTGTTTAACATGTCAGACCTTTTGATTCCCACTGGAAGAAGTATCAGGAAAGCCTATAGTGTTAAGTGAGATATGTTTAGGGAGGAATCTCTTTAAGTAGTCACAGGACTCGATCTTAATGGAGAGGTAACCAGTGAAATCGATCCAAGCTAGCAGGGGATTCAGATTCTTCATCCTCAGGCCTCATCTTCTTTATCCATCACATATATCTACAGCACGCCACACTCTGATTAGGTGAAAGAGTATTAGTCAGCTCCTTTTATTTTTCACAAATGACAGAAACCCAACTCAAACTGGCTTAAGAATAAGAAGGGAATGTCTTGGCTCATACAACTAATAAGTGCCACATGGGAGAGACTGCCTGGGAATGAAGCCAACACAGAGGAAAGCAGGCCCAAGAGAAGGAGAGGGTAGAGTTTTGATGAGTTGGCCAAACCCCTTGATGCAAATGTACCTGAAGGAAACATGCAGTTAGGTAAACAATAAATTTGTTTGTTTGTTTTTCAAATGTCGTGTATATTGTTTCGTTTGTTTAGACTCATTAGATATTAGCTTCTAGTGTTTACAACTGAAAGAGCCCTGGCCAGTAAACATGCTGAAGTATTGGGGTGTGGTTTATAGACCATGGGGAGCTATGGAAGGATGGAATTAGGAACAAGAGCACACAGTCAAGTTTTCCTGTGACAAAAGCCACTGATCTGATCTCATGGTCCTTCCTGAATCACCATTCACCTATTTATCCCATTGATATTTATTAAACACCCACTAAATGTCAGGCTCTGTTCTAGGTGTTTTATATAGACCTGAAGAGGGCAGCCAAGTCTCTGCCACTGAGAAGTTTATATTCTAGTAGGGGAACCAGACAACAAACAAATGTGTAGAATGACTGTCTTTGGTCAAGTGGGAAAGTTTGATGAGCACTGCTTTAATTCCAGGGAAGCCTTATATGTGGAATCTAAAAAGAGGGTACAAATTAACTTATTTACAAAACAGAAATAGAGTCACAGATGTAGAAAACCACCAGGGGGTAAGGACGGGGGGAGGGATAAATTGGGAGATTGTGATGTACATATACACACTACTATATATAAAATAGATAACTAATAAGGACCTACTTAGCACAAGGAACTCTACTCAATACTCTGTAACGGCCTATATGGGAAAAGA
This sequence comes from Neophocaena asiaeorientalis asiaeorientalis, assembly GCF_003031525.2. Taxonomy (NCBI): domain Eukaryota; kingdom Metazoa; phylum Chordata; class Mammalia; order Artiodactyla; family Phocoenidae; genus Neophocaena; species Neophocaena asiaeorientalis. The sequence continues at coordinate 11,340,763 of NW_020172779.1, forward strand.
ATCTAAAAATGAGTCGATACTTACATATGTATAACTGATTCACTTTGCTGTACACCTGAAACTAACATGACATTGTAAGTCAACTATACTCCAATAAATTTTTTTTAATAATAAAGGAAATAATATTTTTTTTTAAATTCCAGGGAAGTCTCAATTCCAGGGAGACCAACTGGTCTCAAATTCGACCCTGGAGGAAGAACAATTTTAGGGTAAATGTCATTCCAACTTCCCTTCCTCACCCCTGAGATAGTAAATTTCCTCTTCTTTTGAGCGCTGGTAGCCATTCCTTTTCATTAGCCAAGAGAGCAGTGGGACATATGGAAAGAACCTCAAGCTATATGTTCATGGACCTGCAGTGGAGTCCCTGCTCTGTACCAATAAGCCATCCCTCCAGTGCCTCTCTTTCATAATTTAGCAATAGAATGGATTGGATAAGACAAACCCTGCTTTCTGTGGCTCCAAGAGCAATGTGAGAGATTCTATTGTAGACGTCTACCATGTTTCCTAGTTCATGGCACGTGCACGATAAATATTTACTGAATTAGTTCTTTTTTTTTTTTTGCGGTACGCGGGCCTCTCACTGTTGTGGCCTCTCCCGTTGCGGAGCACAGGCTCCGGACGCGCAGGCTCAGCGGCCATGGTTCACGGGCCCAGCCCCTCCGCGGCATGTGGGATCTTCCCGGACCGGGGCACGAACCCGCGTCCCCTGAGTCGGCAGGCGGACTCTCAACCACTGCGCCACCAGGGAAGCCCTGAATTAGTTCTTGACTGACTGATTACTGAGGTGCATGGGAAGTTAACAATCTAATACCTGCAGCATGAGGACGTGGATATCAGAGAAGACCACAGTTACATAATTCTCTCCAAATTATTTGGCTACAGGGTTTATTGTGTAATTTCCTCCTGGCAAGTTTCCTGAGAGCAGGGATTTTGTCTGGTTCATGGCTGTGGCCCAAGACCTAGAAGAGTGTCTGGCACATAGATGGTGCTCAATAAAATGAATAAATGAGTGAATGAAGACACTAAGGGTTTACAGAGTGAATCCGGGAAGGTTTATGGAGGCAGCAGCATTTGACCAGAACCTAGAAAGAGTCTTAGAATTTCAAAAGTGAAATTAAAACTTGGCTTTAGCACTAGCAAGGGAGGAGCAGTATTACGATGGATTGTTCACCAAAAGACTAAAATTGGAAAATGGTCCAGGTTGGAAGAGCCAGATTTCGAGAAGCATGAATGGGACAAGGAAGTAATACATAACAGTATCTACTGCTGTACACGAGCCACCCAACATGTAGTGCCTTAGAAAAAAAGAGTAACTTTATGGTTAAGAAACCTGGCAAACACTCCTTTAACCAAGTGTCAAAGTTAACATCACCAGTGCTGTCAATTGGATAGCATGATAAGGACAATTCACTCCTGTGGTATTTTTTTTAAAAAAACACCATAACCCTGGTCTAATCATGAGAAAAACGTCAGACAAACCCAAATAAAGCGACACTCTACAAAATACCCAACTAGTACCCTTCCCAACCTCAAAGTCATGAAAACAAGGAAGACTAAAAAACTGTCACAGATTGGAGAAGGCTAAGGAAACACACTAACAAAATGAATTTTGGTGTCTTGGTTTGAATCCTAGAATAGAAAAAGGGTATTAATGGAAACACTTGTAAGATCTGAATGATATCTACAGTTTTGTTCATACCAATGTTGGTGTCTTAGTTTTGACAAATGTACCACAATAATGGATAAGATGGTAACATTCGGGGTAATTGAAGCTGGGGGACAGGTATATTACCTTTTCAACCCTTTCATAAATTTTAAATTGCTCCAGAATAAAAAGTTGATTTTAAAGATGAAGTGCTTTCAAATGACCACCATTCATTTAGTGCACAGTCATGCGGGTAGGTGGTTTAGACTGGGCTCACTGGCTGGCTTCACTCATGCACACACAGTCCGCTGTGGCTCAGCAAGGCAGCTCCGCCTCTGGGGCTTGGCTGGCTTTGAGCAGGTGCACCTTGGCTCTGCCCCACCTAGTCTCTCATCCTCCAGCATTGTAGCCTGAGTTTGTCTTCATGGTGTCTGGGCAGGTTTTCCAGGAAAGAATAAACAGTAGTACGCAAAGCTTCTTGAGACCTAGAGTTGAAACTGGCACGCCATCAACTCCATCTTGTTTCCATGGCCAAAGCAGGTCACAAGGCTGGCCCAGATCCATGGGAGAAGAAACAGATATACCTCTTGATCAGGAGCTACACCGGCATGTTACAAGGGGCACGAATTCTTATCATTTCTGCAATCTGTCTTTCATGTGGTGTCATTTAATCCCATTCTCCTTGATCCTTAGAGCAGTTATGTGTGGCCAAGAGAAGTTCAGTGGAACAGTTTCTTGTCATCTATTTGCAGCCATTGGTAAGTAGAGTCTTGGGGTAGGGAAATCAAGCATCAGCAATTCTCATTGGGACCTCTGGTATCTGCAGAAGAACACAGACCTTGCAGACATAAATCTGAATCCCAGCTCTTTCACTTATCAACTCTGTCATCTTTGCCAAATTTTACCTCTCTGCACCCCAGTATGCTCCTTTATAATACAGGGATAACAGTAACAAAGATAAAGTATCCTTATAAGGATAGAATGTATATAGGGCAGCGTCTGGCCCCTCCTCCATCCCTCTGTCCAGCATAGACTTGACTGTAGGAGAGGAAAACATCACCATGCAAATCTCACTGAATAATTTGCAAGCTCAGTGAGACATCACAGCTCTGCCAGAAGGGGCAACTCAGAGCAGCTTCTGGTTCTGCCTATTCTCTTGAAGGACCGGACCATCTTCTGTAGAGTCTGAATTGAACAACAGTTAACTAGACATCAAACTTCAGGTTAAGACACCCAGTTAAGACGGTGCTACCATTCTCCCTTTATGGAGAGCCAGGAATGGAGAGCTTGTCACATAGCTACGGAGTGAGAGAATAAGGGTTAGAACCAGACTGTTGGACCCCAAGCCCAAGCTGACAACTACAGTTATTGTCCCCACCCCTAGCTATGTTATCCTCCAACACCCAGCCCCCGCTCAACTACAGGCTCAGTTCCAAACACAGTATAGTCCTTGATGGAGACTGGGGTGCCCTAGCGACAAACTCGGAGCAGCGTTTGGTCACTAAGGTTCTACGTTGAAAACTCCAAATACCCTTTAATTTCCCCAGTGGAACTATTTCCAACATTGTTATTCCAACTGCCCTTCCACCTCCCCCAAGAACTACAGTTGGTTTCGAAGCAAAACATTAGGGAGTAAGATAATGAGAGTTTGAAATTACCAACATGATTCAGCCCCAAAGCTCAAATGGAAGAACTTACAGCTTCCTGTCTTCCCCCACTGATAGTCAGCGTCTCTAAGTCACCACTGAGGAACGCAGGAGAGGTGTGAAGATGCAAAATCCTACACTTGCAGAGCTGGAAAGGAGCTCGTGCATTGCATCGCTAGTCCAATGCTTTTATTGCATAGATGCGGAAAGGTAAGCCCAGGGAGACCAAGTGACTTGTCCACGAGGCTAAGTGGAAATGTGAGAAATCCAAAGTGCTTATCTGCCCAGGACAGCCTTTGACAAGGACATTATGAGGCAGTAGAACACATAATGTTATTTTGCAGAAAAGAGAATGAGTTACCAGATCAAGGGCATCCGGAGTGTCTGGGCAAAAGCTGGGAATAAGACTGCCTCTGACTCCTAGTGCATCACGTAGACAACAAAGACTCTGTCTTGTCATGACTCTGACACTTTACACTTTAGGTAAATCATGACTTCTCTGAACCTCAGTTTTCTCATCTATAAAATAGGGATAAGTACAGTCATACCACAGAGCTGCTGGAGGGATAATGAAAGAATGGTAATCAAGCTCCCTGCCATTTACCCAAAGGAGCTAAACACCTATGTGCACACAAAAACCTGCACACAGATGTTTATAGCAGCTTTATTCATAATTGTCAAAACACGGAAGCAGCCAAGATGTCCTTCTGTGGGTGGATGGATAAATAGAGTGTGGTACCTCCAGACGTGTCTGTTATTCAGTACTAAAGAGAAATGAGCTAAGAATGCATGAAAAGACATGGCAGAAACTTAAATGTGTATTACTAAGTGAAGGAAACTAATCCAAAAAGGTTATGTAGTGTATGATTCCAACTATGTGACATTCTGGGAAAAGCAAAACTATGAAGGTAGTAAAAATATCATTGGTTGAAGAGCAGGGGGTTGGGGGAGAGGATGAATAGATGGAACACAGAGAATTTTTAGGGCAGTGAAAGGGGCCATCATGATACCATGATGATGGATACGTGTCGTTACACATTCGTCCAAAACCATGGAAGTACAACACCAAGAGTGAACCCCAAGGTAAACCACGAACTTTGGGTGATGATTATGTATCAGTGTAGACTGATCCTCGGTAGAAGTGTACCATTCTGGGGAGTGTTGTTGATAATGAGGGAGGCCATGCATGAGTGGTGGCGAGGAGTATACGGAAACTCTCTGCATCTTCCTCGCAATTACGCTGTGAGCCTAAAACTGCTCAAACAAAAAAATCTCTTGAATTTTTTAATTTAAAAAGATAGTAAAATGAAATTATGGTGCACCAAACTCTTGATGTAGAATTTAGCACACACTGCATGAGTGGCAGCTGCTTGTATGGTGATTTTAGTTCCAAACCCCAAATTTTTACAAAATAGTACTTAGTGATGGAATATTACTTAGCCCTAAAAAAGAATAAAATAATGCCATTTGCAGCAACATGGATGGACCTAGACAATGTCATACTAAGTGAAGTAAGTCCAACAGAGAAAGACGACTATCATATGATATTGCTTATATGTGGGATCTAAAAAAAAAAAAAAGGCACAAATGAACTTTTATACAAAATAGAAAAAGACCCACAGACATAGAAAATAAACTTATGGTTACCAAAGGGGAAGGGGAGTAGGGGGAGGGATAATTTAAGAGTTTGGGATTAACAAATACACACTGCTATATATGACAGATAACCGACAAGGACCCACTGTATAGCACAGGGAACTCTGCTCAGTATTTTGTAATAACCTATAAGGGAAAAAAAATCTGAAAAAGGATAGATAGATAATGTATAACCGAATCACTTTGCTTTACACCTGAAACTAACACAACATTGTAAATCAACTGTACTTCAATAAAAATAAATTTTAAAAAATATTATGCTTTACCTGGAGTTTTAAAAAGGTTTTGATTGGCTCCCTGGCCTCCATTCAACTCCTTTTCTTTTTCTTTTTCCACAGAAAAAGTAATTTGAAGTGTCACTTTAAACACATAGAACTTTTGTTTGAGCTCTGATATAATATCTAGACGATTTATTCACAGAAGGTAATCCACTAATTCAGGCACCTTGTTTCATGACCCAAACTCTTTCCAACTCATACAACTCAGCTTTAGCCACTTCACCAGAGACAAAATCTAAGTGCTGCTTTCTGTGACGGAGATCCCCGTTTTGATCCTAAGTAACAGAAAAGCACTCGGTTTTGTTTTGTTTTGTCTTGTTTTGTTTTGTTCTTCCTAGGCAGCCTAAAGGAACACAATTCACAATCCACGTGAGAAAGCCTTACCTCTGGGTGTGTCTGAGTCTGTGTTCCCAGTAGACCTTGGGTCCACTCCCTTTCTCCTGATCTATCGCTATGCTTAAATAAATTATGCAGTCCTATCTCTCAAAAATTCTCACCCATCAACACATTTCACAGCAAGAGGCTTTGTACCTAAAACCTTTGACCTCAGAATTTTATCTTATCCCCTTCCTGGGTCATCTGAGACATTTCTACCGACCCAATGCAGCACAGGTGAGGCTAAACAAATATGTGTTGAAAGAAAGAATGACTAAATATTAACAGGTAATATTTATTGAGTATTTATGATGTGCCAGCAATAGAAGCACATTATATGCATTATCTGATTTATTCCTCCCAAGAACTCTATGAGGTAGATACCATTATTATTCCCATTTTAAAGGTAAGAGGACTGAGGCTCAGATTTTTGACCCAATTTATAGAGCAGGGACAGCAGGATTTGAACCTGAGGGCTTCTTTTCTCTTATCACTCACTGCCCACTTCATGAATTATGAACATGAGAATAAACAGACGAATGGATTACTGATAAGAATATCCCAATTCTTTCTTCAGGTTCTTGGCCCTCAAATGGCTATGCATGGGTCTGTTGATCTTCCCTGACATCCTATTTCAACTGTTTGATTTAACTGATATCTTTCAGGAAGCCAAGGTTGGCTAATCCCATTCGCAAGGAAAATGTAGCTTTTTTTTTTTTTTTCTAAATCAGGAAATCTACCACAATGGATCACATTTTCCCAGTGACTTAATCATAATTTTTGCTCTCCAATTTGGAAGTCTCTATTCTGCCTTCTTCACGCTGCCTGAGTTTGAATCCCAGCTTCATTGTTTACTAACTGTTTGATCCTAGGCAGAAGATTTAACCTTCTCATGTAGTAGTCACCTCTTCTGCAAGGTATAAATAAGAATGATATGCATCTGAAGGGGATGCTGTGAGGTCTAAGTGATGAATACATGTCAGTGCTTAGAGGCAAGTCTGAAGATGGAAATCTTCTCTCCGTCCTCTCAGTGTGTCTCTGGAATTGCATTTGTAACCAAATCTGGAGACGAGGGCCAACATCTCCTTGTGAACGAGGGAATATGGACCAAGTGGGCCTCCTGCTTCCCCCTCCCACTCCCCCTCTGGGGTTCCATGTTGAGATATCCCAAAGAAATAAAATATTCCCCTGGTAAATTAAACTAAAATAAAATGTTGGAGGACTTAACCTCCCAGGGTTCGCTAAGGCTCTTCCAATCATGACATTTTCCATCTTAAGTCCCATCACACACTCCGGGCGCAGCCTCCAGCTGCTCTGACTGTCGACCTGCAATGTGCAGATCTTTTCATTGCACCGTCAAGTGTAGCCCATCATTTACAGAGGAGCAGGCCTCTATTCTGATAAGGTGTAAAAGCTGAGCTACAGAGTAATAGTCCAGCGTATGTCCTTCTGCCTTATCTGCAAATCCCCTTATCAGCAGTTTTATTGAGCTGTTCAGGCCACCTCACTCTCTTATCCTCACCAACAAATGCCCTCATTCAGTCTTTCTTGGGCTCCTGCAGGAAAATGCACCAATAATGTAGTATCTGCTTTCTTAAATTGGCATATCAATTAAGATGTGCTTCCATTGTTTGTGTAATTATTAGATTTGTCCCCACTGTTAATCAGAGAAATGCAGACTAAAGCAAAGCTTTTCTTAGAATGATAACATTCCCAGTGCTGACACTGTCATCTATATTGGGGGCAGTCTAAATCACTACAGTATCTTCTCTCTGCTAGCACTTAGCAATAGACATCAAGGGCCTTGCAAATGCCTCTGAGTCAGTAATTCCACTTTTGTGACTCCACCCTGAGGAAATAATCCTAAACACAGAAAAAAACCTTTGTGCCCCAAGATGTTCAAATCAGTGTTATTTACCATAGCAAAAGCGATGAAACAATTTAAACATTTTTTAAAAAGGAAATCGTTACATGAGTTATTTTATAATCACTTCACAGAATACTTTGGAGTCATTTAAAATTATACTTTCAATTACACTGACAATTTTGCAATATCATGTGAAATGGGGAAAAAAGCAGAATACAAATGTACATATACAGCCTAATTATAAGCATACAAAATAAAACCTTCTGTTTCAAAGAAAAATGAGAAAATATAAAGACACTAATAAATGAATGCTGTTATGGTAATGGTTCAGAGTGCTGTGAGAGTGAATAAGTGTTCAGATTTAGACTGGAGGGTCAGGGAAAACTCTCAGAGAATCTAGAAGTGAGCCAGGGAAAAGGACTACTCGAGGCAGAGGAAAGAGCGTGTGAGTCAGGAAAAACACAACAAATGGGAGTTACTGAGGCACTGGCTACTGGGTGCTAACTGCACATCTGAGCCTTCTTTTCAGATTTGCATTTCTATCCAGAACTGGGAACTAAAATTTCCTTGTATATAATAAGGGTTAATGTCATCCTCTGAAAAGAAAGCCTGCAACTAAAAGTCTGACCTTGGCATGTCATGGGGAAGTGTGGTAGTAACAGCACTTATCTCACGCAGTTGTCGTGGAGCTAAGGATTCCTCCACTTAAGCACTTAAAACAGGGCTGGCAAATGGCCAACAAGCACGTGAAAAGATGCTCAATATTACTAGCCATCAGGGAAATGCAAATCAAAACCACAGTGAGATACCGCTTCACACCAACTAACATGACTATAATAAAAAAGACAGATAACAACAAGGGTTGGTGAGGTTACGGAGAAATCAGAGTCTTCATACACTGCCGGTAGGAATAAAAACTGGTGCAGCCACTTTGGAAAACAGTTTGGAAGTTCCTCAAATGGCTAAACATAGAGTTACCATGTGACCCAGCATTTTCATCCCCAAGAGAAATGAAAACCCGTGTCTACACAAAAATGTGCATAGGAAAGTTCATAGCAGCATTATTCGTAATAGTAAGAAGTAGAAACAACCCAAATGTCCATCAACAACCCAATGGATGAAGAGATAACAAAAATGCGATATATCCATACCATGGAATATTATTCATTAATAAAAAGAAATGAAATGTTGATAGATGTTACAACATGATTATTGGAAACGTTATGCTAAATGAAAGAGACTGTCACAAAGGACCACATATTGTCTGATTCCATGAACATGTAATGGCCAAAATAAAGAAATCTGTGGAGACAGAAAGTAGAGTACTCAATGCCCTGGGCTGGGGTGTTGATGGGAAATGGAGAGTAGCTGCCAATAGGTACAGGGTCACTTTTGAGGGTGATGAAAATGTTCCAAAATTGATTGTGGTGATAGTTGCATAACCCTGTGAATATACTAAAAACCATTGAACCACGCACTTTTTTTCTTCGGCCGCTGCCTCACGGCTTGCACGATCTTCGTTCCCTGACCAGGGATTGAACCCACACCCTCAGCAGTGAAAGCATGGAGCCCTAACCATTGGACAACCAGGGAATTCCCTGAACCATGCACTTTAAATAGGTGAATTGTATGATATGTGAATTTTATCTCAATAAAATTGTTATCAAAAAATAGGGTCAAGGGCTTCCCTAGTGGCGCAGTGGTTGAGAGTTCGCCTGGCAATGCAGGGGACACGGGTTCGTGCCTCGGTCTGGGAAGATCCCACATGCCGCGGAGCGGCTGGGCCCATGAGCCATGGCCGCTGAGCCTGCGCGTCCAGGGCCTGTGCTCCGCAACGGGAGAGGCCACAACAGTGAAAGGCCCACATACCGCAAAAAAAAGAAAAAAAAAATAGGGTCAGACAGATGGGCACATGGTATGTCTTTAATGTTGGCTAATATCATCATCATTCAATAAATATTTCTTAAATACCTCTTTTCTCAGGATGAAATTTTTCCTAATAATGAGAGCTATGAATTGACCAGGAAATTTTATAAATCAGGGGTTATAAACTCAAAGGCCCACAAAGACCAGGCAGAAGCCAGAAAGAGGTCATCAATAAAGTGACGGTGGCCAGCATAAGGGAGTGGTAGAGACTGAAGCAAAATGAAGAGCCCAAGCCCCTTCTGAAACAGTTAACTGCTTGTCACCTCCATCCACATGGGAATCTAGGCCCCAAATTACCAAAGCTGACTTTTCAAGGGAAGGCAGACATTCAGATTTTTATGTGAAACCTATCAACTTCTAAGTATTGGCACCTGTTTTAAAATGTTATAAATACTGAGAAGGTCAAAACTTATATCTGAGGCAACATAACAGCAGGCAAATTTTGGTCTTCAAGCCAATTTGCTGTCTCTGCTCAAAGTACTTTAGCATGATTCCCAGAATGGTCCCCTACCCTCCTCCTTCCTCCCTAAATTCTGGTTAACCCTTCACCTCCTCTGTCAACATCTGTCCAAGCTACAAAGAGAGACAGAAGAATTCATACGTAAATAAAGAGTCTCAAAACATTCTGGTAGATACCAAAGTAAGGGTAGCGTAGCGAGGAGAGGGGTTGGGGGCACATAGGTTTTGATCCCTAATCCAGTTAGAGAATCCTACAACAGAGTTTTTGTTCAAAGACCAAACTTAATTTGCAGTCGTTTACCTCCAGTGAAGCCAGTTTTCATTAATTTCCAGCACAACATTCAGGTATACTGGCCGGAACTTCGATATGTTCTTATTTAGTGTTTAATCCTTTAATGCATGAAAACAAATTATTTCAGTTTCATACCACACTGTCTGCAGCAAGCATCCAAACGGGGCACCCCCTGCCTCTCCTCCCACCCAGTCACTCAGAGAGGCGTCAATATAATTACTTAAGGAGTTGAAAGGTAAAGAGCAAGGAATAGGAAGGGAATTGAGCCCGCAATTATGCACTAATGCTTAGACAGGGAAGCAGATGGCATGCCTTGTATAAATTGTTATTTATCCACGGAATTCCCCTCTGCCTATTACCAAGTCAACCCTTTTAAAAAATTCTTTGTTGGGCCTGTGAGGTCCCCTGGCCAGTATCCAACATCGACTCCATCTCCCATATCCCTCCCTGCACAGATGCAGGGAGGGTGAGAATTCCAAGATGGCCCGCAGGCAGCAGGCAAGGGTTTCTCAAGGCACTGATGTTGTAAATATGTTTGGACTGAGGTCACAGAGAGGAGTCCACTGTCTTTTGCAGAGCGAAGGCGGGGGGCGGCGACCGCCTGCGTGTGCAAGAAGAAAGCAATGAGCAGGTCACCCAGCCTCTGCTTCCCCCTCAGTAATAAGACCTACTGCGCATAGGCGCCCACCAAGATGCCAACTCAGGCAACACGGCTCGGAACTTCCTATGCACGCTCTCACAGAATCTTTGCATAAGCCCCCGAGGTAAGCGATAGCACTCCTATCTGGAAAAAATGAAGAAACCGGAAGCTGTGAGATAAAGAATTCAGCTAATCCTAACGACAACAAAACAGCTATGATTTTTGAGGACAGCTTGTATTCTCAGTTAACCTTCAGGACAGCTCTGGGGAGCAATTATGGCTGTCACCATTTTCTACAGATGGGGAAACTGAGGCTCAGTTCAGTGAAGTCATCTCTCAAAGGCTCCACACCCAAAGTCAATGCAAGAATTGACTTACAGGGGCTTATAGGGATTCCTAGGACTGCCAAACTGTGTTCTTTCCTCTGTGCACCACAACTGCCTCTTCCTCTGCCCTCATCCCCTCACCAAACGCAAGAGTCTACTTCCCAACACAGATACTAGCTGCCTCATGAAATTTTCCAGCAGAGAGAGAACCAAGCCCCTTGGAGGACAGGACTCATCTATTTCTCTGTATCCGCTGTCTTGACACTCACGTTGCCCTTGATCCCTTGCCATTATACACCAGGAAAAGGGTAGCAGTGAGAAGTAAAATGTTCTATTTGACTCCTCCAGCATTTTCTAAAGGAAATTGGCCCTGGTCAGCAGTAGCAGCAGCAGAGACATGGCAAGTGCTGGGCATCAGGGTTGACTGGGGCTTGTGGTGGAGCAGATTCAGCCAAGGCTGTGGAATCAAAAGGATTTGGGTGAGGAACTCCACCTCTACCACTCACTGTGTGAGTTTGAACAAGTTCCTACAAGACCTCAGTTTTACCCATCTGTAAAATGGAATATTAATCTACACCTCATAGGATTACTATGGAGATACAATGAGATAATGCAGCGGCTTTCTAACATTTTTAACTGACAGTTAGAGACGCATTGCATCTCACATTATAACCAAATTCATACAGAGAAAGAGAGAGAGGATTCATAAAACCATACTTAGTAACATTCTTTGATTGCTTTAATATTTTCTATGCTAGTCCACTTTTGTCAACTACCACACCACCACCAATTAAATTGAATTCATGACCGAGCAAAGGGTCATTCATCACTTTCCCTGTGAAAAGTCTGACAGGAGCTTCTCCCTGGCCCAGCTCCTATGACCATGTCCCCACACCCCACACATCCCTTCCTCTCTTCAATTCTGGCAGGGTTTTCCTCTGGGTGGGATTATAAAATTGTGAGGAAAGAGGCCTGCAGGGGGTGCTGTTTTAAACTGTTGTGAATTTTGGTTTCGTTTTTATTTTCTTGCTTTTGTTTTTTGGTCAGTGAGTCTAGTTCTACTCATCTGGATGACTTCTGTCTTTATCCTCTTCCCCAACTATCTTGGGGCCTCACCTACCATCAAGCACACACGAACAAGGCCCACCCATCAGTGGAATAGAGGCAAGGAGGAATTCTCAAAGCTTCTCTCTCTCTTTGGATTAAAACTGGGCTGGGCTGGGTATGTCTTCCTCTTGGGAGCTCCCTCTAGTAGTGTTCATTCAATAAGCATTTATGGAGGGTCCACCATGTGTCAGGCACTGTGCTAGGCCCTGGAGATCACAGACTCTGTGAACGGCAGTCCTGGACTTGTGCAACGTGGAGGCTTTCTTGGTGGATGCCAATGTGAATAAGACACAGTCCATCCTGGACTTTCCTGGTGGTCCAGTGGTTGGGACTCTGCACTTGTGATGGGGAGGTGTGGGTTCGATCCCTGATCAGGGAACTAAGATCCTACATGCCGTGCAGCGCAGCCCCCTCCCAAAAAAAAAAGATACAATCCATCCTGGCCAGAATCTTCTGAGCCAGGAGTCACAAAAACCCATAAGAGCAGTAAACTTTTAGATTTTCTATCACAAAAGAATGAGGGAACAGTTAAGAATCTCAAGGGAAGGGGAAAGTCATCAGGAAAAGCTCCTAGAAGGACATTCTTTAGCTGACTTACTAAAACCTAAAAGCAGAGATCTCAGACAGGCAGCCTGAGGGCTGAATCTATTCCACAGGCAGGTTTTGCTTCTACATATAATTTTTTAAATGAGTTGCCAAGATTTGAACATCTGAAGTTCCACCTTCTCTGAAAAACTGGACACGTTTCCACCAAAGGGCCCATATTGAAGGGCAACACCCCATAGATGCTGAGTAGCTGCTGCCAGCTTCACACAGGCAAAATGTTCTCCCGTTTTTCACAGTCCCCACCACTCCCTATTGCTTCCTCACCAACATTCCCTGCTGGGCCCCTGTAATCATCCTAGTTTGCAAACCTTGATCTAAAACATGATGGGGGAAATGTGGGTTCGAAGTTAGAAAGAGTTTCTAAATCTGGGTGTTAGGCTATGCTTTAAAGGAAACGCTTTTTCAATGTCCGGGTCAGCTCACCAGGACAAGAAAACAGTTGCAGATTCCAGCAGAAGCCTTATCCGGCCAGGAACCAAAATACTTCCTTGTGCTCCGGGGCTCCCAGGACCACACCCTGGTGATCAGCCACTGGACAGCACAAGAATTCAGTCAAAGGAGGGAAATTCTAACATAATGCCTGGATTTGTATTAAATAAGAACAATGCATAATTCAACCTTTCAGATCTTCCAGAATTGTGCTTTTTCTGGATGAAGGGGTCTATAAAATGGCATACGCTTGGAATGGTCAGTCAGTCTTGCCGCAGATGGAGACAGGAGAGGGGTGGGTTAGGAATTAGTCACCAAACGTTATGCAATCTCTTCGGGAGGAGAGACTCCAGGTTCTCCTCTGTCCAAAGTCAGGCTTGTAATTCACCCACCATTTTTCATGCTTGATGAAGTGACAGGGGACAAAAACGTCACGGAACTCTCTGGGGAGCACCATGAAATACTGATACCTTAAACTTAAAAGAGCTCGATCCAGGGCTTCCCTGGTGGCGCAGCGGTTGAGAGTCCGCCTGCCGACGCAGGGGACACGGGTTCGTGCCCCGGTCCGGGAAGATCCCACATGCCGCGGAGCGGCTGGGCCCGTGAGCCATGGCCGCTGAGCCTGCGCGTCCGGAGCCTGTGCTCCGCAACGGGAGAGGCCACAACAGTGAGAGGCCCACGTACCACAAAAAACAAACAAACAAACAAACAACAACCAAAAAAAAATGTTCTAATGACCGGTAGTCCCATTTTACTGATGAGAAAAGTGAGGTTCAGAGAGATCATGCAACTTGTCAGATTTAGCAATGAATGAATGAATGAGCAAGATTAAACGGAGTGGGACACTAGGAACTGTTAGGAACCCACCGCAAGCCAATTCTAGCAGCTACCTGTAGTAGGTGAAAGAAGAAGGAGAGGCAACAGGGGAAACGGAAGAAGCAACTGGAAATGTGGCAATAACATCCGGGGAAGGTGGAGTTACCCTGGGATTCTCACCTTGAGATATCAGGGCTGATACCCTTCTGCTGCGGGGCTGTCCTGGGCACTGTAGGACGTTTAGCAGCATCCCTGGCTGCTACCCAGTGTATGCCAGCAGTAACACCCCTTTGTAACAACCCCAAATGTCTCCAGACATTTTCAAATGTCCCCTGCGGGCAAAACTGCCTTCAGTCGAGAACCACTGATTTACAAAAGAAGCAATTATTTCCAACAGCCATCAGTTTCCGTGGCAGCAGCAAAGTCAAAAAGGAAAATGGGAAAGGGCCATTGGCTTTGGTGATCCATGGTCTCTAGGTACGTTCAAGAAATTTCCTTCTGTAACGAAGTCCATTTAAAAGTAGTTACGGAGGGAACAGAATTTAAAAATAAGAGCAACCAAGGGTGAGCTACTCTCAAAAAGCCAGAAGATTTGCTTTGGGATCTCCACAAGTCTGTAAAAGGAACAGGCTCCTAGCCCCCTGGCTTCCAGACGCAAGTCGAAAAGCAAAAGTATCCCCCTGTGAGTCTCCTTTTCAGTCATCTCCACCTCCAACCTAGCGAGGGTCCATCCTGGAGACAGATGTTGCCCAAAAGGACCATAGCGAAGACAGGCCAAGTGAGCGAAAGTGTGGAAACTTCTGAGATTTGCTTGGGTTTGGCACTTACGGAACAATAAACCAAGCCTTTGAAGAGGCTAAACAAAGGAACCATTTGTCTACTCTAGCAGCTACAAAGTAAGGCAGGATTACAGCGAAGCACTAAGGAATAAAAGAAGAATGCCAAGCTAGAGAGGAGACTAGAGTTTACTGAGTCCAGCTAGGACCCTCCGCCAGAATCTAAGGTCAGTCAGTAAGAAAGCAACTGAACATACCCAACACGACACAGGAAATGTAGGGTCTAGAGCTTTATGTTAAAAATACTTGCTAATTTTTTTCCTTCTTGACTGCTTTAATTTATGCAGTATGCTAGAAGCGAGAGTAGGTGGGGCAACATTGAAAAACATGCATTTTTAAAAAGACACAAAGATTTTCTTCACTGCCGTTTTTGATATCATTCTTATGAATTAATGATGCCAGATTTTATTTGCTTGTCTGCTGGAGAGCTTTCCTGTACTCCTCTCATCGGGACACATGGTCGGCATTAAAATGCTTGTGAGACTTTCTATTCCTCTAACATTCCCTGGCTAGCTTGGATTTTCATCTAACAGCCCTTCTTTCCAAATAATCTTTCTGCTGGAGCTACGTATTTATCATTCTTCCCCCACCCCTTCCTTGACAGGCCTCAATGACTTGAAGAGTTTTTGAAATAACATGCCAAACACCTTTGAGGGGCTTTCTGTCTCATCTCCAGGTTGGAGCTAGCTTTTTGATCACCGGGGTCCAGTTTCTTTTCCACTACTCTTATCTGTGGAAGACCCACAGGAAACTTTCTGAGGGGTGGGAGAAGAGATATTCAAAGAAGGGGTGGGGTACAGGGAGGAGATATGTTATGTCATATAAGTCACACATTCTGAATCTCTCCATTGTGTGTCTGCAAAGAAAGGAGAAATTCTGGTCAAGTTGCTCATTCTTTCTGTACTTCATTTTTCCTAAGTATGAAAGTGACACACGACTGTCACTGTGAGAATATGCAGTTATGAGAACGAATGACTCTTAGTTACACCATCTGGAGGAAAAAATGTTCCCTGTAGTGACACAATGTTCTCTTCTGTGAGGCAATCTTACTGGACTGTTTACCTGGAGTCCCAACCCTGTGGGTGATAACAGACTTGCCTCTTCTTTGAAACCCAGCAGCACCCAAAAAAGGAAGGAGAGACACAGCCTTAGAATCTCCTTAGACCAGCAAACCAGGAATATTCACTTAATAGACACTTTCTACTGACTTCCAAAAGGAAGTGATAGAAAGACTGAGGTTGTCCCATAAAAAGTTTTCTTAAAAGACAAACTTCATCAGCTGTCTTCAGGTGATCAGGTTCAGAAACTCTTTCCCTTTTTTTTATTCCTTTTTCTACTTATAATGTTTCTTTTACAATAACATACATCCCTTTGGTAATCTCAAATGATATTATTAGTTTCTATTTACCCTGCCGTTTCTCAACCTAGCAAATGTCTCTTCTAGGTCAAATGGTTCTTAAAAATTACTAAAAGAAAGATAGTGAAGTCCCTTAAGTCAAGTCTTGCTGAGATGTGACTTTCCATTTCCTCGGCTGTAAAATGGGATGGCTCCTACCTTACTTGGAAGTACAGAATAAGTCCAGGCTGGGGCTTCCCTGGGGGCGCAGTGGTTGAGAGTCCGCCTGCCAATGCAGGGGATGCGGGTTCGTGCCCCGGTCCGGGAAGATCTCACAGGCTGCGGAGCAGCTGGGCCCATGAGCCATGGCCGCTGAGCCTGTGCGTCCGGAGCCTGTGCTCCACAACGGGAGAGGCCACAACAGTGAGAGGCCCGCGTACCACAAAAAAAAAAAAAAAAATAACTCCAGGCTGTTACTTGAAAATAACACCCCAGGTGATATCACCAGGCTGGGAGAGAAGAAAGATGAGTCCTGAACCCACCAACAGCATCTCTGCCTGGGGGTCACATCTCCTACACCTGGCTGCAATTGTTTGGCAGTCAGAGCTTAAGAAAGGGTGTATCTGCCACCTTTAGCAACTTTCAAAAACTACCCTCTGCAGTCAAACTAGACCTACATTTTTTTTGCTGTTGTTTGATTGATTGGTTTTGTGTTTTGGTGAGTTGGTTGTTTTTTGTTTGGGGGGGGGGGGTTTCTGCCCCAGAAGA
>NW_020172779.1:11357866-11360079 GCF_003031525.2 Neophocaena asiaeorientalis asiaeorientalis
AGATCATTCATTCAGCTTCCAGCAGAGTAATGCCCAAAATGCCAGATTCCTGGGGAACCAGCCTAAGAGACCTCTTCTGGGAAGGATCCCCTGTTGCCAAATTTCCTGAGGATGTATCTAGGTGATCAGACACTGTCAAACATCCTTCTCATCATAAAAACCCACTTGAAGGGGACTTCCCTGGCAGTCCAGCGGTTAAGACTTCACCTTCCAATGCAGGGGGTGAGGGTTCGATCCCTGGTCGGGGAAATAAGATCCCACATGCCTAGTGGCCAAAAAACCAAAACACAAAAAAAGAAGCAATACTGTAACAAATTCAATAAAGATGTTAAAAATGGTCCACGTCAAAAAAATCTTTTAAAAAAAAGAAAAACCCACTTGAAATATTCACACCCATTACGCATGCTATGTAAATTTACCTCACATTTCTTCGACCTTTATTGCTCGGTTGTTTTGGTATGAAAACTTTTTATTAAAATGGTCCTTTATGGGCTTCCCTGGTGGCGCAGTGGTTGACAGTCCACCTGCCGATGCAGATTCAATGGAATCTCAACCCCCCCTCCATCATTATGAAAAGATCTGGCTATTCACCTTTTTTTTTCATTTAAAAAAATAATAAATCTAGTGTCTTTCTCTAAAACGTGGTGGTTAGAAGATGATGGCTTTCTAAGATGTGTAGACTAAAGTGTGTTTTGCTGCCTTAGAGTTTGGCTGGAAAGTTTTTTCGTGTGTGTACTTGTTAATCATTTCGCGTTGCCCATAAATAGCATCAGTTCTCTATAGGGTGATGCTCATTGCCCATAAGTAGTGATGGATCCATTTTCACCACCACTTATGCGGTTGAAGAGCCGCCTCTGAACCACTTTTCTCTCCAGCGATTCCTCTTCTTCCGCCTCTCCGCAGTCGGCCTGAAGGAATCTGAAGAAGGTGGCTGGAAACTCATTTTAAGGAACCGCCCTATCCTTCGCCCCGCTGGGTACCCTGCACTCCGGCCGCCCCTGCCCCCTCCCGACCCGCACGCCCTCGGGCGGCATCCGGACGCAGCGTTCGAGGCTGCCGGTAGAGGGCACACTTACTTTACTTTCGCAAACCCCGGGCTCGGGTGCAGCCCTGGGAGGGGGCAGGGAAGGACGCTTTGCAGCAAAGCCCCGACCAGGGATTGGTCACTCCCCGCGTTTGCGGCAAAGGCTCGGAGGTTGGAGTAATCTGCAATCCTTAAAACTGAATTGTGCCGTGTACCTGATTTGGAGGAAGTCACTACTCATTTAACAATTGAACGGCGAGCAGCAAACTCAACGGGTAATAATCTATCTCGAACACAGGCATGTTATACGCGAGCCCCTCCCTGCCCCGAATTTTTTTCTCTTTTGGAAGGAGGGGGGAGGGGCGTGGAAAAGTTTACTTAAAATGTCTTTGGGTGAGGGACCAGGGCTGGGGAAGATTGCCTCTGTTTTTAAGGCCTTAGTGTAATGCAGAATAGCAAATCCCGAGAGAATATGTATTGTATATGAAATATAGATTCACTGAGGGAGTGAGCAAGTCATGTGCCGTGTTGGGCAAAATTCTAGGTCGACGTGTACGTGAAATGTACATAGATGTACGTGGATTAGGCATACGCACTTCACTATGGTATTCAGAAAAAAATTTATAGTCAGTGAACTAGGAAATAAATGCCTGAAATTCGGCCAATTTTTAATTGGCTTTTTTAATTGGCGCAAGACACCCCACCCTCCAGAAAAAAAGACACGGAAGTAATACTTGGCCCCTCTCCTTAGATCAGAATCGATGTTGGGGTTTGTTTTGGGTTTTTGTCCCATAATAAAGAGGAAAGCAGACCCAGAAAGGAAGTCAACGTTCGATTTGTCCGAGGAGGAAAGAGTTAACGGTTTTCTTCACCAGGGACTCTGCTGACTCCCCACGGTGGATCCGCCAGCTCGCCTCCTTCCCTCTTCTGGGGAGTCTGGTCCCACGGCTCGCGCCCACCCCCTCCCCAGTCAGTATCCTTCCGTCTAGCGCCTTTGATTTCCCCCAAACCTGGGAGCCCCAGAGTGGTGCAAACCGACACCACGGGGCGCAAAGAGGATTCGTCTCTTTTCTGAAACCCGGCTGCGGAATTGGGAACTCAGAGTGAGAGGCGCGGGGAGGGGCGGCTGGGGGTGCAGACCGGCCGAGAGCGGGCGGGGGAGGGGCCCCCGCGGCGCGCATCCGCAGGC
>NW_020172779.1:11361798-11364069 GCF_003031525.2 Neophocaena asiaeorientalis asiaeorientalis
CGTCTGCGGCTTTGGCAGCGATTTGGGGTCTTCCTTCTGGGTGGAAGGTACCCAGCTGAGATATCTGCACACACACACAATGCATAACACCCCCCAACAAATACAGTGGGTGTTTATTCATAACGCGTCCTCCAAGTATACGTGGCAGTGCGTTGCTGAATTATTTTAATAATTCCAGGCACCATCTTCCTCCCTATACCTCTGATCGTTTATCCCCATCGATATTCAATGCCCCACACACTCGGAGCGCGCGCCAGTCAATGCCCCCTTCCTTCCTCCTCTCCTCGTAGGACTTATTTTCCAAATGCTACCCTTTCCCCGGCCTTAGGGAGGCGCCCGTCCGCCCGGGACGTGCGTGGCGTGGCCGTGGGTACACGGTGTATGCTCAGCGCAAAGAGTTCAGCTGTTCTGCCCGCGATGATTGAAGCACAGAGGACAAGTATGCTGTTTGCCAAACAGAGCGCTGCCCCAGAGGAGCCAGCAGCTGAGAAAGAGGGAAGGTTTGAGCGGGAGCAAAAGAAAATGGTAGGCGCGCGCAGTTAATTCATGCGGCGCTGTTAACTGTGTTTACATCCGAGAGCTCGGCGCACTGGAGTGCCAGGCTCAAAGGGCTGAGTCTCCTCCCCTCCGGCCCTCCCTCCCCACCAGCGCCCCTCCCGGGTTCCCAAAGCTGAGGGCGGGGGAGAAAGAAAAAAGATCCTCTCCTGTGAATCCCCGCCCACCGGCCTTTTATAGGCGAGGGTCTGCGCGGCCAAGGACCCCCGGGCTGTGCATCTCGCGGCTACCCCTGCTGCCGCCGCGCCCCGGCCGCCGCCTGGCTCCCCAACTGCCTCTGGAAGGGCAGGGCTATTCAGAGGCTTGGCGGGAAAAAGAGAACAGAGGGGAGGGGCCGTGCCTTAGCAGTATAAAAGCCGGTTTTCTGGGCTTTATCTGACTCGCTGTAGTAATTCCAGCGAGAGGCAGAGGGAGCGAGCGGGCGGGCCCTTGAGGGTGGAAGAGCAGAGGCAGCCGAGCGAGCGGAGTCGCGCTCCGGGCGCCCGGGGAAGGGAGATCCGGAGTGAAAGGGGGGCTTCTGCGCCTCGGGCCCGGCCGCCCCCACCCCACCCTTCCCGCCGACCCCTGCCAGCGGCCCGCCACCCGCGCCGCATCCGCGAAACTTTGCCCACTGCCCGCTGGAACTTACAACACCCGAGCGACAACGCGACTCTCCGGACACGGAGAGGCTCTTCTGCCTATTGGGGGAGTCACTTTTCCCCGCCGCTGCCCACGACCCGCGCCTCTGAAAGGCGCTCCTCGTCGCTTTTTGGACGCTGGATTTCCTTCGGAGAGTGGAAAACCCGGTGAGCACCCGGACCTATTGGCCTTTTAATTTATTTTTGCTACCGCAGTAATGCCGCGATGAGTCGAATGCCCGGATCGGTGTCTTTTCGCCCATTCCAGCGCTATTGACACTTTTCTCAGAGTAGTTGTGGTTGGTCGGGGTGGAGTGAAGACGAACCAGAACTGGGTCGGGGTACAGTGACTTGTCAAGATGGGAGCGGGGAAGGCAGAGGGAAAACGGGGTACGTTTTTGAAAGTAGCCTTGAGAGGTTTTTGCTTATGTAGATGGACGCTGACCCCGGCCGGTTGGACATTCTTCCTTCATTGCATTAATTGCTTTTGGCCTTTTGGGAGGAGAAGAGAAGGGTATGCTTCTCGGTGGCAGAAAACCCTTTACATCCTGAGCACCTTGGAGTAAGAATTACATATTGCCGTGTGTGAGCGAGAGAGCTCCGCAGCCTCTGACTTTTCCCCGTCTCGGAAAGGGCATTTAAATTTCGGCTTACCGCATTTCTGACAGCCGGAGACAGACACACTGCGGCTTGTCCCGCCCGCCGATCCCCGCGGCGTTTCCAATTCGCCCCCGGCTCCTTTTAGAAGTTGGCATTTGGCTTTTAAAAAGGATAATAAAATTAAAGATCTTGGTCTACAGAGAGGTTAGGATTTGGTGTTGGCGAGGCGCGAGGAGGAGGGTGAAGGAGGCTGGGGCAAAGATGTGTCCGATTCTCCTGGAATTACTGACTCGGGGGGAAACGAGGACAAATCTCTGCACCCAGCCTTGGCTCCCAGGCCGCCTCTGGTGTCCCCGCGCGGGTGTCCCTGCGCCCCGGAGATGAGGAGGACGGCAAGGAGCGGGGCTCGGGGCTTTTCCAGAACAGCTGCTACCCTCGGCGGGTGAGGGGAAGACGCCTGGCTCCGGGCGCGGAATCGTAGCAGGGTCTCTGGGGCAGT
>NW_020172779.1:11364346-11415238 GCF_003031525.2 Neophocaena asiaeorientalis asiaeorientalis
AAAGCCGATTTAGATTGCTCGGCGGTCGCCGGGCCGACTCCCGGACTTGGCGCTCCGGGCTCCCGGGGGACGGAAGCTGCGCGGGCGCTACGGAGCTGCTTCGCCAAGTGTGTGTCTGAGATAGTAGAGGGTCACCCAGAGGGGGTAAAAGGGTGAACCAACCAAGACCCCCTTAACTGAAGACTTGCCCTCGCCTTTGTGTGCCCCCTCCAGCAGGCTGCCGCGATGCCCCTCAACGTCAGCTTCGCCAACAGGAACTATGACCTCGACTACGACTCGGTGCAGCCTTATTTCTACTGCGACGAGGAGGAGAACTTCTACCAGCAGCAGCAGCAGAGCGAGCTGCAGCCGCCTGCGCCCAGCGAGGATATCTGGAAGAAATTCGAGCTGCTGCCCACCCCGCCCCTGTCCCCGAGCCGCCGCTCCGGGCTCTGCTCGCCCTCGTACGTCACGGTCGCGTCCTTCTCCCCCAGGGGAGACGACGACGGCGGCGGCGGCAGCTTCTCCTCGGCGGACCAACTGGAGATGGTGACCGAGCTGCTGGGAGGAGACATGGTGAACCAGAGCTTCATCTGCGACCCCGACGACGAGACCTTCATCAAAAACATCATCATCCAGGACTGTATGTGGAGCGGCTTCTCGGCCGCCGCCAAGCTCGTCTCGGAGAAGCTGGCCTCTTACCAGGCTGCGCGCAAAGACAGCGGCAGCCCGAGCCCCGCCCGCGGGCACAGCGGCTGCTCCACCTCCAGCTTGTACCTGCAGGACCTGAGCGCCGCCGCCTCCGAGTGCATCGACCCCTCGGTGGTCTTCCCCTACCCGCTCAACGACAGCAGCTCGCCCAAGCCCTGCGCCTCCCCCGACTCCGCCGCCTTCTCGCCGTCCTCGGACTCTCTGCTCTCCTCCGCCGCGTCCTCCCCGCGGGCCAGTCCCGAGCCCCTGGCGCTCCACGAGGAGACACCACCCACCACCAGCAGCGACTCTGGTAAGCTGGGACCCTCCAGGCCCGTCAGAGGGGGTGGCTGGCTGTCTTTCCTATTCTCACTGGCGACCACTTCAGTTAACCCTGCTTTTTCTCTTTTCTTATATTTGGAAAAGAAATGGCAGGCCTGGAAGGGTCTGGGAGCTCATCATCCCTGGAACACTGGGCTTTAGTGTGCCTCCCATCCCTTCCCCTAAGATCGCCCTAGTGGCCAGCCCCCTCCTTTTCCCTCCCTCCCCTTAGGAATTTCATTTGGGTTTTTAAATCTTCTAGCTTATCTAGCAACTCTATCCGCTCCCTCTTACCCCTCTTAAGCATTTTAATTGCCCTGGGGGGTGGGGGGATCGCGATGAGGTTAAGAGAGGATTGATCTCTTCGAGAGTGAATGAATTACCTCCCTTAACTTCTGAGAAGCTGTTGGAATTTAATGGACTACAGATCAACAAAAATGAAGAGGGGCAGTGGACAGAAACTGGGCAGCCACCCACCTGAGTGCTATAAGCCAGTGAAAGTGCCTTAAAAATGTATGGACTGAGGAGTTGGGATCTTTTCGGCCTCTTTCGAACCCTTAAAAGCAAGTCCTTTCCAAAACTGTACTCCTTTTTTCCATCCCCCACCCCCTAGGACTTTTGGCAAAGCTGCAAGACTTTTTTTTTTTTTTTCCACTTCCAGTAAAATAGGGATTGCTAAAGTCATACCAAAGATTTGCAGCTATCATTTGCAACACCTGAAGGGTTCTTGGTAAAGTCCCTTGCAAAGAGGAGGTGCTTGGGAATGTGCTTTGTTTGGGTGTGTCCAGCACCTCATTAAGTCTTAGGTAAGAATTTGCATCAATGTTGTATCCTGGTAAATTGTAATTTTCTTGTCTGTGCCATAAACCCAGCTGTCATTTTCCTCCCTGAGACTGTCTCTTCATGAGATGAAGAGCAGAGACGATTGGCTTGTTCTCTGGGGATAACTTTGTGCCAGGGTCCTTTTTTTTTTTTTTTTCCTGGCCGTGCCACACAGTGTGTGAATCTCAGTTCCCAAACCAGGGATGGAACCTGCACCCCCTGCATTGGAAGCATGGCGTCTCAACCCCTGGACTGCCAGGAAAGTCCTCCGGGTCCTTTCTTACCTAATTATGCCTTGTATTGGTGCACAGCATTGATTTAATCTGGTCATTGATTGCTTTAAGGAAACCGTGGCTAACTGGGCGATTGCTTTTTCTTTTCTTACAGAGGAAGAACAAGAGGATGAGGAAGAAATTGATGTTGTTTCTGTGGAAAAGAGGCAGCCCCCTGCCAAAAGGTCAGAATCGGGGTCACCCTCTGCCGGAGGCCACACAGCCACCCACCTGAGTGCTATAAGCCAGTGAAAGTGCCTTAAAAATGTATGGACTGAGGAGTTGGGATCTTTTCGGCCTCTTTCGAACCCTTAAAAGCAAGTCCTTTCCAAAACTGTACTCCTTTTTTCCATCCCCCACCCCCTAGGACTTTTGGCAAAGCTGCAAGACTTTTTTTTTTTTTTTCCACTTCCAGTAAAATAGGGATTGCTAAAGTCATACCAAAGATTTGCAGCTATCATTTGCAACACCTGAAGGGTTCTTGGTAAAGTCCCTTGCAAAGAGGAGGTGCTTGGGAATGTGCTTTGTTTGGGTGTGTCCAGCACCTCATTAAGTCTTAGGTAAGAATTTGCATCAATGTTGTATCCTGGTAAATTGTAATTTTCTTGTCTGTGCCATAAACCCAGCTGTCATTTTCCTCCCTGAGACTGTCTCTTCATGAGATGAAGAGCAGAGACGATTGGCTTGTTCTCTGGGGATAACTTTGTGCCAGGGTCCTTTTTTTTTTTTTCCTGGCCGTGCCACACAGTGTGTGAATCTCAGTTCCCAAACCAGGGATGGAACCTGCACCCCCTGCATTGGAAGCATGGCGTCTCAACCCCTGGACTGCCAGGAAAGTCCTCCGGGTCCTTTCTTACCTAATTATGCCTTGTATTGGTGCACAGCATTGATTTAATCTGGTCATTGATTGCTTTAAGGAAACCGTGGCTAACTGGGCGATTGCTTTTTCTTTTCTTACAGAGGAAGAACAAGAGGATGAGGAAGAAATTGATGTTGTTTCTGTGGAAAAGAGGCAGCCCCCTGCCAAAAGGTCAGAATCGGGGTCACCCTCTGCCGGAGGCCACAGCAAACCTCCTCACAGCCCGTTAGTCCTTAAGAGATGCCACGTGTCCACCCATCAGCACAATTATGCAGCGCCCCCCTCCACTAGGAAGGACTGTCCCGCCGCCAAGAGGGCTAAGTTGGACAGTGGCAGGGTCCTGAAACAGATCAGCAACAATCGCAAATGTGCCAGCCCCAGGTCTTCGGACACCGAGGAGAATGACAAGAGGCGGACACACAACGTCTTGGAACGCCAGAGGAGAAACGAGCTGAAACGCAGCTTTTTTGCCCTTCGTGACCAGATCCCGGAGTTAGAAAACAATGAAAAGGCCCCCAAGGTAGTTATCCTTAAAAAAGCCACAACATACATCCTGTCCGTCCAAGCAGAGGAGCAAAAGCTCATTTCAGAAAAAGACGAGTTGCGGAAGAGGCGAGAACAGTTGAAACTCAAACTTGAACAGCTACGGAACTCTTGCGCATAAATTGACCTATTGGAGGGAGGAACTGGAATGAATCCCTCATGAAATTCTCATTTGTTACTAAGGGAAAGTGTGGAAAAAGATTCCTTCTGACAGAACTCCCTACGTATGAACTTTTTGCATATGCATGATCAACCTCACAACCTTGGCTGGATCTTAAGACTGAAAGGTTTAGCCATAATATAAACTGCCTCAAATGGGACTTTGGGCATAAAAGAACTTTTTTTATGCTTACCATCTTTTTTTTTTTCCCTTTAACAGATTTGTATTTAAGAATTGTTTTTACGAAATCCTGAACTTTATCCAATTTTCCTTTGTAAATATAGCCATTAAATGTAAATAACTTTAATAAAACCTTTATAGCAGTTATACCATAATTTTTTTATTTAAGTACATTTTCCTTTTTAAAGTTGATTTTTTTCTATTGTTTTTAGAAAAAAATAAAATGCCTGGCAAATATATAATTGAGCCAGATCTTAAGTTGTGAGTGTTTTGTTTCTTTTCTTTTTTTTTTTTTTTTCCTCATTCTCTTTTCATCAATTACAAATTAA
This sequence comes from Neophocaena asiaeorientalis asiaeorientalis, assembly GCF_003031525.2. Classification (NCBI taxonomy): domain Eukaryota; kingdom Metazoa; phylum Chordata; class Mammalia; order Artiodactyla; family Phocoenidae; genus Neophocaena; species Neophocaena asiaeorientalis. Next base: position 11,368,502 of record NW_020172779.1, read on the forward strand.
CAGAATTTGGCCCTTAAGGGAGTGAGCTTTAGAAGGTGGGAAAAGAAGTTATTTAAGAAAGGGTGAGGGCTTTCCTTTGTTCTAATGGGTCTGGGGCCTTAAGGTCTTTAAATTCTCAGGGTTATAAGATGCTTCCTGGAGATTTGTGATAAGGGCTAGAGTTGATACTTCAAAGAATGAAAGGGCAGTAAGCTGGTGAGAGGGTTAGAGGTAGGCAAAAGGGTTAAAGATAACAGTTAAGAACACAAAGGGGGGTGAGGACTGGGGTTTGGGAGGAACATGAAGGAAAAACTGGAGTTTCCATGCCATTCCCCAGCTCCATTGCAGTCCAGGGGTCCTGCCCATTGAAACAGTTGATGGGGGAAGAGCAGGGACCAACTTTTCTGCTTGCCTGCTCCTACCAGGTGCTCTGGGAGGCAAGTTATTAACCCTATTTTACAAACAAGGGAATATAGAAGCTCAGAGTGGTTATATAACTTCTCCTCAGCCACACAGTTAAAAGGCTGAATCCAGGTCCCATGTTTGTTGAAAAACACTTATCACTTGGCTATCATGCTTTAGCTCATCCTGTGTCTGCAGTACAAGAATGCTTTTGGTTTGGGGCCTGATGGACCGATCCAAGGGGTAACTATTTAAGTGCCAGGCATTTTTCTATGCATTTTCCTTATGCTAACTCCCCAGCAACCATATGAAGGAGGTACTGTTGATTTCCCCATAATAGGGAAACTGATGCACAGCAAGGCTCATCCATGTGCCCAAGGTCCACTGATTAATGAAGGGTAGAGCAAGGATTCCAACCCAGGCTTAACCTGTGCTAGACCACCTCTCAGACAAGCCAGTAGCAATAAACTGGCCAGTCACGAGGACAGGAGTCACCCATCAAGTGGAATACGTGACTTAAGTTTCAGCATTTAGGGCTGCTGGGACTCGGTTCCTCTTTTTTCGTTTTGTTTTGTTTTTGTTTTTATTTTGTTGTCCATTGCTTAATTATTCCTTTCACAATGAGAAACCCACGGCTCATCCACTCCTACCTTAGCCATTTGTTAAATGAGATTCACCGGTTGCTCCTGGGAAGTGGCCAATACGGAAATGCTACTGTTCAGATCATAAAATAAAACATGGTTACTCTTTGTCATGTGAGTCATTATTTTGGAAACAACAGACTCCCCTTCTTCCAACCTCTTTCACACGGGGACATGCATGACATGCTCATCACTAGAACATGAAGAGGCATTTTTGAATGTTGTTATTATTAATCTTAAGCCTTTGAAAACCCCACGGTCCAAACCAGAAACTAGAACACTGACTACATAGGCAAATGGAAGTTACTATCGCTGTTCTAATTATCTCATTGTCTCAGCGTTGGAGTAGATCTTGAGATCCCTGTACTCACTTGGAGATTTAAATCCACCATGACCCATAAATCAATAAATAATTTCTGTCTTTGGCTTTGACCCCTAGAATAATTTATTCAAGCCCTTAATGTCTTTTTCTTGATCCTTTATTCTGGATCCTAAATCCTACCCTAATAGCTTCAAGCTGTCACACCCTACACCCTAAATTCAAAGGGGGATACAATCCACAGAAGTTGAGTGGCTCAAAGTGTTACAGAAGTGGGGGCCATCTTAAACGATTCACTCTGCCGCTTTGTGGCTGGAGTACAGCCCTGGAGTGACTCACCTGGGAACAGGGAAGGTGTTAGTTTGAATCACGCAGTCCGGGCAAGCCTGAGGAATAGGAGAGAGTGTTCCTCATTAGGAAAACAACTCCCCGTTCCAAATTATCAGGAAACAACTTTCGGGATGCAGAGCTTGGCTGTGGAGATGAAAGGGAACCACGCCAACTACCTATCAGGCCCTCTTTTAGCTTTAGGAAGCCAGGGAATGTTCTGAAAACAGAATAGATGCCAACTTCTTTCCAGAAAATCAGGCTGACCTTGACCTCAACACAAATTGGCCCTCATAGCCAATCCAGAGAGTCCCCAGGGTTTATGCCATTGTGTAATCTATTTTGTAGATAACAATGATCAAGAATTGGAGATGGAGGGGCGGAGCTTAAGATTTGGTCAGGAATATACAAGAAGGAATAAGTTAATATTAACTACGCGTTTTACCCAGGAGACTGTCCAGGAATTAATGCCTTCCCCAGGGGATTCCTGGAGTGGTTTTGTTTAGGGATGGAATGTATAAACAGGAAGGAAGTGTTACTTTATGATGCCATTTGGAAGCAACAAAGGAGATCCACATTATAAAAACAATCAATCAAATTTTTAAATGCACAAAGTTCTCACAACCCCAGCTTCATAAGTAGGTTACTCACAGCTAGGATGTGTAAGTAGAGTTCTCTGCTGGTCTTAAGACAAAGCTTGGTAAAGATGACAAAATAATTGTGTTAGGGGGTTTTCTACGGCTTGATTGTAATAGCCGATGAGAATTTGTTAGTATACACGCTAAGGGCCTCTGAAACATTTCTTCCCCGCAATGCATACCCTTAGGTTAAAAGAGGCTGAAGGGTGTCCCCGACACTATCTATAAATGCACTAGGATCTTTACAAGTTTCCTCTTTTAAGGTTATAGACCATTACACACCTATTTCAAAGGAGAAGGAGTGTAGACACAAGCCAATAGAATAAGAACAGGGACCTGTTTAAAAAAAAAAAAAAGACTAAAAAGACTCTACTACCCACCACGAAAGCTGTAGCAATAACCTTTCTCTAGTCTAGATCCTTTGGTGGAGAATCTAGACTAATTCCATTTGTTTATTTTTGTTTTTATTTTTATCACTCTAGAGACTAATTCCAAATGTAGAGGAAACACCCAAGAATGTTCACTTTGCGGTGATTTACAATGACTCTGAGTTGATTTCTCATTTTGTTTTAAATTTTATTTCTTTCAGTATTAGTCTACACTAAACTCTTTAGGAAGACACAGTTGAGGGGAAGTGTTAACGGGTTATAGATCTTCTGAGGTTAAAAGGAGTGTGCTTTGTTTTTACACAATGCCTAGGAGCAGCTCAGCCACAGTCCCCAACACTTTCTTCCCCTGTCACCCCATCAGCCCATCTAGGGATAAAAGAGGCCAGTGCAGTCAGGGGTCTCTAGGGGCAGGGAATGGGAGAGCTCAGGGAGAGAGAATTAACCTTGTTTATACACCTCCTACCTGCCAGACCCTCCTTCTCACTGGACTCTCCCAGCAGCCCAGCGGGAGAGCAATTTCTGAATGTGACGGCACTGATGAAGTTTAGACAAGTTCAATAGTTCTCCCAAAGTCACACAAGCATCAACCATAAAAACCAAACAACAATAGTAGTCAATCTTTACTAGGTGCTAAATACTTTACAGGCATCTAATTTCATCCCCAAAGCAACTCTTAGATGGTAAATTCAATTCCTAATCCTCAATTTACATATAAGGGGATTGAAAATTCTGAGAGATTAAGTAATTTGCCTGCATTCACAGAGTGGGCAAAATGGTGAGAGCAAGAATTACTCGTTCGTTCATAAATATTTATTGAGCACCTACTGTGTGCCCACAGTGTGCTGGGGGTGTGAAGAGATGCTAAGATAAATGAGATAGATAAGGTCCTAGCCCTGAGTCACCTATGGATTACTGGAGAACAAAGGAAATGAAGGCAATTAGACTCTAAGTTATTTTACAAACACTTTTTGAGTGTACTATGTAGGAGGAAGGGGTTAAAGCTCTGGGAGCTGCTGAAGACCACCCCCCACCACCCAGGGAAAATGAAATCAAGGAAAGAACTCAGGAAATGCTGAAAGAGGAACAAAGGAGAAGACACTGTTTTTTTCTTTTTTTAGGAGGGAGGCAACTCTAGGAAGAAGCTCTTCTATCAAAAGTATCAGAGGCAGCAAGAGGGGCAGAAGGATGTCAGAGCATGGTCCACTGGACTTGGCAATATGGAAGCATCTTCTTGACCACACCTCCTCCCCAGTAGACAGCAGCCCATCCACCCAAGATCCTTCCTCTCCTTCTTTCCTTCCATGCAATCCATCACTTGAAACATCTGCCTAACCATTCTCCCAGCACCATGCCCTCCTGTAATACCTTCTCCAGGAGTTTCCAAAGTGTGATTCCTGGACCATCAACACCTACGTGACCTGTGAATTTGTTGCAAATGCAAACACATTGTCCCCTGAATTAAAATCTCAGGAGATGGGCCCCAGGAAACTGTTTTAACAAGCTGCTCTAGGGCTTGAAAAAGTTGAGAACCACTCACCAGCTTCTCCATCATTGCCACCCCCAAGATCTCTCTAAATCACAAATGTGATTATGCCCCTCCCTTGCTTAAATCCCTTCAGAGGGTTCCTGCTACCCACCAGATGATGTCCAAAGCTGTCCTACACCTCCAAGTCTTCCACACACTGGCTTCCACTGACTCAAAGATCCCACCTCTCTGGTTTCCCAATCAGATGCTTTGTCTCCTCTACTCAAAACACTGTTGACCCACCATCCACCCATCCACCAACACAACGCCCACAAGCCTGGCATGCTCTTATTCATCCTTCATGGCTCACCTCCTAGTATTCTCTGACCACTAGACAAGGTTCCCTAGGAGACCACAACTGACTACCCAAACACTCCCCACTCTTTACAGAAATCGTTTGTCTTGCCTTGAGGAATGGAATCACATCAGTCTTGTTCACCAGTGAATCTTCACTCAGTGCCAACATAAATGCCTGGCATTGAACAGCGGCTCAACAATGTCTTGGTGAATGGCTGAATGAAGGGCCTTTTGCATGGTGTTGTGGGCATTGAAAATGAGTAGGAGGCAAAGTAGAAACAGATTCTCAACAACCTTTTCAAGAAGCTAGCTCTCAAGATAAGGAAAGAGATGGATTTATCAAATGAAGACAAGGATTCGTATTTGGTTGGATTTGCTTGATGGGATCTCGATTTTATCTTATTGAAGATAAAGAGATCATTAGTTTGTAGCCTGATGGGATGAAGTTGAGAGGGGGAGAAGTGAAGATACAGGAGAAAAGGAATGATGGAGCTAAATGTAAGTATCTCAAGGACAGCTTCTATCTTTGCCTGGTGCCAAGCATGTTGCCTGGAACTCTAAAGGGGAATATAAGTGGACTCGGTGAGAGGGGGATGCCTTCTTGAACATGGCCACTCCTACAGAGAGTGACTCTTCCCAGTCGCAAAGTCAAAGTCAAGGCCAAGTCTCTTCCTCTAGGCTCCCAGAGTCCTGTGCTCTTGCTCTACTTCAGGACATGTTCATCTGTATAGAAATAACCTGTTTAATTCTCTCTCTCTTGCTAGACTCTAAACTCCTTGAGGGTACATACTATGACTTTCTCCATCACTGTACACCATAGGACAGGCCTAGTATCGAGCATATAAGATTGTGCTGAATGAATGAATGAGCGTATCAACAAATGAATGTACGTATTTGCCGTATACTTTAAGTTTCTACATCCTGAAGTTGTCCGTTTTTTTACCCTGTTCAATCCAGCGCTCTGTGCTCAGCTCATGCCAAATCTATTCCCCTCTGTGATGTCTACCTAATCATTCCAGATGGCAGAAGGCTCAGCAAAAGTGTCTCTGAGTCTCAGTCAGGATCTATAGGTTGCAAGCAACAGAAATTCGGCTTTAACTGGTAGATGCGGGGTTGGGGGACAAAAGGTATGTAATTAGTTTATGTAACTGAAAAAGCCCAAGGGTGATTGGATCTAGGGGCTCAAACAAACAGTGGCTTCAGGATTCTTTCCATATCTTTATCTCAGTCAGGATCTCCCCACCTGGGGCAAAGATGACTCTTTAGGCTAACACAGGCTCCTCAGAGAAAGCGGGTCCCTCTTTCCCCCCTCAAGGAAAAGCCTCAGGAAGGATTCTGATCTGTCCCCTGGTGTCACACGTCCACCCTGAGGCTGGCTGATCAGCTTGGTTCCCAGCCCTCCTCCTTTGGTGGAGTTGGGGCCACACGTGTGATTGAAAGCCCCACCCAGCAGGGGAAAGACAATTCCTGAAACGCAAAGGTTTGTGCACAAAAAGAACGGCTGTTCCCTAGACTGACTCACTGGGTAACGGGAGTGCATGGAAGAGGACAGAAGTTTTAAAAGCCTGACGAATTCTCAAAATCACCTGAGGATCTTTTTACAAAAGATCCACCTCGGAGCTCCTAAACCAGAAGGTCCAGAAGGGTGGGTCTAGGATCCGTATTTTTTTTAAAGTTCCACAAGTGAGGGGGATGAAGAAATAAATTTGGGAGCTAATGGTCACCGCTGAAGACACCTTAAGTTTCAGTCTGGCTGTGCCACCTGCTGGCTGTGTGACCCAGAGCAAAGGACTTTGCTGCTCTGAGCCTGACTTTCCCAATTTGCAGGGAGAAGAGGAAATAAAGGGGAGGCTGGGGGTATATGGGAATCATACCTCTCTGCCAGGGCTGTTGAGAGAATTAAATGAGGTTGTATATGAGAAAGGGTCCAGCACTGGTTCCGTAAATGAGAATTTCCTCTTCCTCTTCTCCCTCTCTCCTCCTCCATTTCTAACACATCAGCAAGTCCTTTAGATCCTACCTCCTAACTTCCTCTCAGCTCTGTCCCCATGTCTCCTTGCTGATTGCCCCCACTGTCGGCTCCCCACCACCTTGTGCCTACGTCTCCACAATAGCTTCTCACTGCCCCTAACCTGGTCTCCTCAAGGCAACAGGAGTGGTCTTTGATGAGATCCCTCCCTGACATACAAGAATTTAGGAGCTCTCCTTACTCTGACTATAAAGCACAAGTGTCTTTGTACCTCTTCATGACCTGCCCTAGCTTACCCGTCCCGCCTGCTGCTCTATCGCTCCTTACAATTTTATTGAGGCAATTTGCATTTTTTCTCAAATGCCAGGCACATTCCCTCCTCTGGATCTCAGTTCCTCGACCTGAATAGTGTTCATCACACACATTCCATGTCTCATTTTGAATGTCACCTCTTCAGGGAAGCCCCCTCTAACTGGAGGAAAGGGAACCCCTTTCCTACACTTTTGTTCATAGTAGCTAGTAAGAGTTAAGCACTAGACAATCATTCAGCAGGTTATTTGCCTGTTTTATTTTATCTCACAACATCCCCATGAGATGAAAACACTTGCTTCCATATCATACACTTTAGGGTCCTGAGATTCAGAGTCATCAGGTAACTTTCTCAAGGTCGTATAGCAAGGCAGTGTCAGAGCAGCGATTCAGCCCTAGGTCACCTGATTCCATGTCACCAGGTTTCTCAACTTGCTGCTGTTTCCCATCTAAAAACTCCACTGGAATGGCCCAGGTCCTCCTCTTGCTTCCCTGTTGGAATTGGAGCTGCTTGCTGACGTGTCTCCGTATCCCCAGTGCTAAGCACTGACTGGGCATATAGAAGGTACTCGATTACTGTTGCAAAATAAATGTAGCCAGTGAGCTCATGTATTAAGATCCATGGCCAGAAATAGGCAATAGGTTGATGTTTAAAGGAGTTTGTTCCTGCCATGCTCCTTGAGGGACACATGACATAGAGCTGGAGACAACGTTAGCCTTGGCTTTCTAGAAGGCCCTAGAGAAGCTGTAATCTTCCCAAGGGCCCTCTACTCATTTTTGGCTGACTTGGTTCAAGATCTCAGGTCTTTTGAGAGAAAGGATTTGTTTCCTTGGCTATGTGAATCCAGGATAATCTCCTAAACTAGGGACAGCTTACCACTGGGATGGATCTTCCAAATTGGCTCAGTTCCAAGGCCACACCAGGTCTTATCCCCATGCCCAGACTGCCCGGGTCAACAAATATTTATTGTAGACCTCCTGCATACAACGTAGGCACCAGTGTGGAAGAAATAGTTTCAACGATCTAGTGAAGAATCGTGATATTAAACAAGTATTTACACAAGTAATTAAATAAATTCAAGAACCCAACATAATGGCATGAGGAAGAACAGAGTGCCATGGGCGTGTCTGATAGCCTAGGGGTTCAGGGAAGGTGTTCAGCCAAGATACGGAAGATGGGTATGAGTTAGTCAAGCCAGATATTCCGAGAGAGGAAGAACCTAGAGGAACGCAGAGCACACAAGAATGGAAGGAGCAGGCAGCACAAGGAGAAGAACATCCCTGGTTGGTGCTCAAGGGGTGGAGTCCAAGCCGGGTCCCCCAGGGGCCCATGAAGGGACTGGGACTGTTGTCTCAGGACAGACTCTGCCGTGGGGGAGGTTGTATCATTCCTACTATGTTTTTCTGGATCCTCTCTGGTCTTGGTGGCACCATCCCTGTGGCCTTGGGTTGTGGTCCAGTTGAAAGTCATGATGCTGAGATCCAGGACACTGTATTTTCCTCATGACCATTTTCAGAATGCATTGTATTCTGTACCTTTGTCTGCAACATGGATCAGTAAGCTCAGACCAGATAATCATAAATATGACATTCTTTCCAACTGGGACATAAAAATAATAATCCAAATGATAATAACAGCACTAACATTTATCAAGTGTTTTCTACGGGGCCAGTACTGAGAAAGCACTTCACACGCATCTTCTTCTTGAATCTTCACAACAAACACACAAATGGGAGACTGTGATTAAGCCGATTTTACAGACTAGAAGAAAGAAAGAAACGCAAAGAAAATTTAAGAAAATAGCGCGAAGGCCCTCAGTGAAGAAGCAGAAGATGGAATTCAAGCCCAGGTCTGCTCCTCAGCCTGGCTTCCTTACCGGCCACTTCATCCAGCGACCATCCTTCAGAAAGTCCTGAAGCCTCAAGCACCATGATGGCTTGTGCCAGTCTAAACTTTTTGACGGCTGCTTTGAATTTATGACAAAGTACCCTGTGTGATGCTGGAAGGTCCCAGACGAAGCACTACAGAAGCCTTCCATGATGGCTGGGAGCCAAGGCGGGTAGAACCACAGCTGAAGAATCTGGAGTCAGACAGGAACCACATCTTTGCCTCTTAGGTCCCGAACCATCACCAGATTAACCCAGGCCAGACAGGCATCCAGGGGCTGTTTCTCCAGGAGACGGGCAGGCCCCTGTCTCTCTTTTTAACAAACTAAGCTGTCATTTCCCTCACCTCACAAATCTCCCTCCCAGGCACGGAGACTGCTGCCTTTTCCACAGGAAAATTGAAAAATTATCGTGGAATGCTTCCCATGCTGGCCCAGGGGATTTCACCAGCAGGCTTCTCTCTGGCAACAGGCTCCTGAGAAATGGGCCTCTGACCTGAAGAGGTCAGGACTGTGAGCTCAGGGGTGGGGGGATTAGACACAAGGAAATGGGAGGTCAGAGCAGTGGGAGCTGCCAGGGGGCTGGGAATATTCTGGATGGGAAGGCTCCAGTATCACACGAGCTGACCATCTCCTTTTGCAAAGGAAAAATTGAGGTGCAGGCAGGGGAAGGGCTGTGTCCGGAGCACACGGAGTTCCAGGAGCAGGTTGGGAGAGCAACCCTTGAGTTTCCTAGGCCCACTTTTAGGAGCCCTTGAGGTGCTGGGGCTTCAGGCATCCTCCCTTCTTCTTTGGATAAAGTACCCACGTCCACTTTTGGAATTTCCTCTTACCCAGTGTAGGTGATCTGGGCAGGTCCAAGGGAGTGCCCTGACCTCTTCCAGCCATGGAGGTGACCAGGGGAGACCAAGCAGACTTTTTTTTTTCTCCCAGGACTTTGAGTCTTGAGTGAACCAAGAACAGAACAGAGAGGTTTGAGCACATTCTTTCTGGTCGCTCCCTGTCCCCGGGGAGACTGAGTTGTCTGGCTCTGTAGGTGTTTGGCATTGCCTGTGTCAAGCCTGTCTCAGCCCTGGCTTCCCAGGTCTCCATCAGTTCTGGGAACTCTCCAACGTCCTTCTAGAAAATTCTATTTAGGATTAAATAACTCAGTAGGAGTTTCTATTTCTTACAGCTAAAAAGCTCTGTATGACGAAGCATTCTTCAAGTTTTCCCCACAATAGCAAAAACAAAAAAAAAAAAACTGCAGTGAGACAGGGAACTGAAAGCCATAACAAAGTGTAAATACAACCAAATCCTGGGGCCTAACATCTCCTGAGTCTTGTCTCTTTGGCTGCATATTTTGTTCTTTGATTATCTATAATTAAGGATAATTTTTACTGGGGTCCAGGCCCACAGATACAGCCGACACCAGGCCATCTGGATGCTGTAGCATCTTTACTCTTACTGTCTAAACTTCTTCCTCCAAGCAAACCTGAATAAACTCTGCACAGTTTAAGTGCGATTCTTTTTTTTTTTTTAACTCCCATTTAAGAAATAATTATTTTGTGACAGGTATTATGCTAAGGGTTTTACATATACCATTTAATCGTCTTAACAATTCTATGAATTATGCACTGTTATTAGCTCCATTGCATTAAGGAAAAAACTGGTCCTCTGAGATTGGGGAGAGGAATGGTAAATGAATTGCCAAGGTCACATAGCTAATAAGCGGTAGACCTTAGAGGTAAACCCAGTTTGGTCCAATTCCAGAAGCTTTGCTCTAAAACCCTAAGCCAAATTGTCTGGGAATGAACTAAAGACACCTCATTCAAGCGGTTCTCAGTCAGGAAACCTGAATATCAGAATCTCCAGGGAAGTTGTTGTTTGAAAAGCATATGATATTATTATTTCATATTTGAAAAGTAGAAAATAAAAGCAATCCCAAAGTTTTGTTTGGTTTTTATTTTATTTTGTTTTGTTTTGTTTTATGGCCGTGCCGCAGGGCATGTGGGATCTCAGTTCCCCAGCCAGGATCAAGGATTGAACCTGCGCCCCCTGCAGTGGAAGTGTGGAGTCTTAACCACTGAATCTCTAGGCCCAAGGAAGTCCTTTTTGTTTTTTTTTTTTTTTGTTTTGTTTTGTTTTATGGCCGTGCCGCAGGGCATGTGGGATCTCAGTTCCCCAGCCAGGATCAAGGATTGAACCTGCGCCCCCTGCAGGGGAAGTGTGGAGTCTTAACCACTGAATCTCTAGGCCCAAGGAAGTCCTTTTTTTTTTTTTTTTTTTTGGTTTGGTTTGGTTGGTTTTCAATACAAACCAGGGTACCACTGAGAGTGAAAGGGGCTGCCATGAATGATCAGGTCTGGGTATCCCTCAGGCGTACCCCGATTTCTGATCACCATTTCACAGGTGAGGAAACTTAGCTTCAGGTAGAGAAGATCTCACAGCAAGTAAGTGGTAGAGTCAGAATTGGAACCCTGAAAGAAATAAGGGAGGCCCCCAACATTCCCCTAGATGACTTTTCTGAGAGCCTGTTCTTCTAATCTTTCAAAATTCACTTATATCAGGAAGGCCTTCCTGAATCACCACAATTGATCCTTCTACAACTCACCTTGTCCTGCTCTTTATTAATTTTCTCTTGATTATAAGCAATTTGTGCTTTCCCAGGTTGGGGGGCAGTGCTGTGTATAGACAGTCGTTGCTTTACACGGTTCCATGTTAACTGGAACTGGACCTCAGTTACCACAGAACCTGCAAAGCGAGGACGATTCTGATACGCACAAGTTTTGGTTAATACGGTACCTTGCAAAGTGAGGAGTGCCAACGTTCTGTTTTCCTCCTACAATGGTGTATCAGATTCTTGGGGCTGCCGTAACAACTTACCCCAAACTGTATGGCTGAGTGAACAGAAATTTACTCACACAGGTGTCAGCAGGGCCATGCTCCTTCTGAAGGCTCTAGGGGAGAATCCTTTCTGGCTCTTCCTAGCTTCTGGTGGATTCCAGCAATCCTTGACATGCCTTGGCTTGTAGCTGCATCGCTCCAGTCTCTGCCTCTGTCTTCACGTGGCCTCTCCCCTGTATCTATCTCCGTGTCTCCTCTCTTCTTATTATAAGGATAGTCATTGGATTGAGGGCCCGCTCTAATCCAGTATGAGCTCATGTTAACTAATTACATCTGCAGAGATGCTACTACCAAACAAGGTCACATTCTGAGATTCCTGGTGGATATGAATTCTGGGGGGGGACACGATCCAGCCCCACGAGTCAGTGCAGGTGGGTAAGCTCCTCCAGGGCTGGATTTGTGGCACCGATCAACTCCACTCTCAGTGCCCAAACTGGGGAGCACGCAGTAGGCCCTCCATGAGCCTGATTGGACCCACTGATGTGGGCAGAGCTGGGGGAGGGCAACCAGGTACTCAGTTCAGTGGAGGCGGTTTCCTCTCGACTCCAACACTCTGCCCAGCAAACCACTCCCAAGACCCCTTCCCTCCTTTTTCTGCATGGCTTTCTCTTTCTGCTTCCCACCCACCCTCACCTCCTTTGCTCTGTCCTTCCTCCTCCCAGCCACGAAAGGCTGAACCCCCAAGGGGAGGTGTGTGTGTGCCACTTTCCTGAGATGAGAACTGCCTCTCCATTCGGTGCCTCTGTTCTCCGCATTTTGAGCTCCCTCACTCACCCAAGCATTTCTTTACTCTGCGCCCTGGGGCTGCACGGCCATTTGTAGCCCCCCAGAAAGCCCAACGAAATTCTCGGCCCTTAGTCAAATAGCCTCTCTCGGCCACACATCCTTCTGATTTTTTTTCTCCGGAAGCCCCAGGTGAAAAGTTTCCTCTTGGCAAGCTCTGCCGGTGTCTTCCTCTTTCTTTAGTTTCTGGATACCAGTTCACTTTTTTCTGATTAAAAATGGTTAGCATGTTGTCACTTAATGACACTTTATGACACTTTGACTCTGTGTCAAGCAGTGTGCCGCACACATCACACCCATCGTGTCACTTACTCTGTTTTTTTGTACGTTGGTTTTTTCCTTTATTATTTTTTTATTGAGGTATAGTTGATGTACAAAATTATATGTTTCAGATGTAAAACATAGTGAGTCACAGTTTTTAAAGGTTAGAGTCCATTATAGTTATTATAAAATATTGGCTCTATTCCCTGTGTTTTACAATGTATTCTTGTAGCTTATTTATTTCTTTTTATTTCTTATTGAAGTATAGTTGATGTATAATACTATATAAGTTCCAGGTGTACAATATAGTGAGTCACAATTTTTAAACGTTATACTCCGCTCATAATTATTATAAAATATTGCCTATATTCCCCTTGCTGTACCATATATCCTTGTAGCTGACTTTATACTTGAGAGTTTGTACCTCTTCATCCCTTACCCCTGCATGGCATTTATTCTTGATGTGATTCTCATCGCGCAGATGAGATGAGGTCTTGAGCAACTGTGTAGTTTGCCCAAGGTCAGGCAGCCAGCTCCAGGTGGAGTCAGAATTTGAACCTACATCCATCAGATTCCACAGCACTTTCTCTTCCTCACACTAGGGTTAAGAAAGGAATCGTTGGAGATTATCTTCCTTCACAATGCTTGCCAGCCAAGCTTCCGGAAAACATATGAGACCGCTGAGTGTGATCTGTTGCTTTCTTTAAAGAATGAGGCAGTCTCTTCCCATTTCCCCTCTCCTCTGAAATCATTTGGGGGCGGAGTTGCTATTAAAAGGGAACCCTGCAGACAAAGTGACAGGCTGCAGATCTTTATCAAAGGTTCTCTTGGAATCAGTTTTTCTCAGAGCAGCTGCTTTGGGCTTCTGGGTGCCATAACTTAAGCCCTAAAATGCAAACTTCTCACTATTTCGAAAAGCTTGTTGGCAGGTTTCCACTGAGCTTGATTCAGCATGCTTTTCGTGCTGGGGACAGCCAGCCAGTGACGCTTCAAATCAGAGTCAGCTGACGGCCTCACATATCCAGCGCCCCAATCCTGGTAAACTTCTTGCAGTTTCACGAGCAAACCAGTTCACTCCTGTTTCTTTGCACCTGTTGGTCCCTCTGTCGAACACCTCCCCTTGAACCCAACTCGCTGGGGAGTTTGTCCTTCAGGACACCATACCACCCAGGAAGGCATTTCTCCACCCTACCCCCACCGTAGAGGAGTCCTCTTCTGAACCCCAAAGCAGCCCCCTGATGGGTTAGTCTCAGGGTAGTAGCGGGGAGGGGCTTTAACACCTGGGCCTTGCCCCAAATCTGCTAAGTCAGAATCTCTAAGGCGAAGCCTGGGAAATACACATCTTAACTAGTTCTCCAGGCTCTTAGGAAGATGTCCTAGGCTGGGCTTCCCAGCTTCCCAGAGTCATTCAGAATTTTTACCCTGTACTTACAAAAAAATTAACAAACACTTATACTGGGCTTACTGTGTTCCAGACACTGTGTGCATTTCACATGATCAACTCACATGAGAGTCAGAACAACCCTAGTGAAGAAGATACCCTATTATCCCTATTTTGCAGATAAGGAAACTGAGGCACAAAGAGATTAAGAAACTAGTTCGAGGTTACGCATGGAATAAGTGGCAGAACTGGCTTATCTGTGGATTTCTTTCTTTAAATCATCTCATGTTTTATTAAGTTATTTGGATTTGATGTGAAATCTATGAAGGCCAAGATTTGTGGCTGTTTGTTCACTTCTGGACTCTCAGGGGCTAGAATAGCACCAGGCACAGAGTAACCATCACTACATATTTGTTAAACGGATGAATGAATGAGTAAATGAATAAAAATGGAAGCATTTAACATGGGAATTGTTTTCATTTTTTATAGACTTAGTTTTATTATTTTTTAAAATTTTTATTGGAGTATAGTTGATTTACAATGTTGTGTTAGTTTCAGGTGTACAGCAAAGTGAAACAGTTATACATATATCCACTCTTTTTAAGATTCTTTTCCCATATAGGTCATTACAGAGTACTGAGTAGAGTTCCTTGTGCTATACAGTAGGCCCTTATTAGTTATCTATTTTATATATAGTAGTGTGTATATGTACATCCCAATCTCCCAATTTATCCCTCTCTCCCTTTACCCCCTCCCAATTTATCCCTCTCTCCCCTTACCCCCTCCCAATTTATCCCTCTGTCCCCTTACTCCCCTTACCCCACTATAAGTTTGTTTTCTACATCTGTAACTCTATGTCTGTTTTGTAGACAAGTTCATTTGTACCCTTTTTAAAAATTCCACATATAAGCGATATCGTGTGATATTTGTCTTTTCCTGTCTGACTTCACTCAATATGACAATGTCTAGGTCCATCCATTAACATGGGACTGAGGTGTTGGATATATATATTTTTCTCATTCTTAGTCAACATATACTGACATAATTATTGCTATTAAAAAAGTGTGTACCACCTAAAATCATGTCATATTTCTATACTGGGATCTCTACCTCAGCTTGGGAAGCCCGGTGCTCCAGTTTTCCCCTATCGTCATTACACTGACCACAGTTGATTGTAATTTTCTCTCCTACACTGTGAGCTCCTGGAAATAGGAACTGGGTTTATTCAACTTTGCACCCCTGTGCCTGGGGTAAAAGTCAGCTACTGCATTCTGCATTCTTGCCAGAGGGAACTGATTTTAGATTTGAAATCTAAATCCTTTCAAATCCTTTAAGATCAGAAAACAGGCAATAGGATTGAATGGATGGCAAAGAATAATTAGGAGTCTAAGGAAGCCAGGAATACTGCCCCAAAAGGGAGGATGCCCTCCTTTGAGATATTGGGATCAGGAGACCTGAACTCTGGCTGATTCTTCGTACCCCGGAGACTGTCTTCTTTGAGCTGGTGGCCTTTCTCAGGCTGTAGATTCCTTGCAGATAAGGATTTGTCCTTCTTGTTGCTCCCCACCGTATCTTCAGAACCTGCTTAGTGCCTGGCAGATAGAAGACACTCAATAAAAACTGTGAGTTGAGGGCTTCCCTGGTGGCGCAGTGGTTGAGAGTCCGCCTGCCGATTCAGGGGACGCGGGTTCGTGCCCCGGTCTGGGAGGATCCCACATGCCGCGGAGAGGCTGGGCCAGTGAGCCATGGCCACTGAGCCTGTGTGTCTGGGGCATGTGCTCTGCAACGGGAGAGGCCACAGCAGTAAGAGGCCAGTGTACTGCAAAAACAAAACAAAAAAAAACCCTGTGAGTTGAATGAAGAAATGAATGAGAAATTATTAAATATGTTCTCATGAGAAAAGTATAACATGCCTTCCCACTCATTTCCCTGTTTCCACAGTCTCCTGTGGCTCTAGTATTTCCATGTAAAATGCCTTTGTGGTAGCCAATTTGGTTGGAAAGGCTGACTTGAAGTTGTCTGAGAAGAGCATTTTACAGAAGCTGGAAAAATAATAACATAAAAGGGGGGGAGCACTAGAGACTGCCAAGGAGAAGATTCTATGTCCAGTCCCACCCCAAGCCCCACTAGGTGCCTGAACTCCGTTCTCTTGACTGTCAAATTCTGGGGTTGGTGCAGTGACCTCACCAGACGGCATAAGCTCTGGCTCATTACTCAGAATATTGGTTCTGCTTGGGACAAGAGGCCAGCGAGAATATCATAAGCTAATGGCAGGAAGTCAGTGGTAATTAAACTTTCCTTGGTTCACAGCAGCCAAGCTCAGAGCACACAGGAAAGATACAGGGCAGAAGCTGCCAAGACCTGAGTAGTGAGCAGAGTATGAAGAAGCAGAACTGAAGAAAGCACCGAGGGCCCCATCTTTGCAAGGAATACCCAATTTTAGAGAATATCCGGGTTGGCTGGGGAGACAGCCAGGCCAATGGGAAAAGAAAAGGAAGGCTGACGTTCACACATCAGGTCAGTAGAAAGATTAGATGATTTGTTAAGTTCTCTCCAACCCTGAGACCCCTAATAGAATGATGAGTGCCTCTAATAGCATTTACCCAACAGCTTGCCAATTCCTTTGCATTAACAAAGAGAGTCGTCATCCTCTAATATAACAAAGGGCATACACAGGGTCGAAGGAGGGGAAAGGAAGAGAGAGAGAGACGACAAACGAGAAATGGAGGCTTGGAGAGTGTTTGATACCAGCCAGGCCAGCCATGTTCATATGTATAAGGGAATATTAAACTATAGCCCCCAGTAGGGTACATCCTATTACAATTACCCTCTTGTGTATAAGGAAGCTCAGGTGGGTTAAGTTGCCTGCCCAAGGTCACCCAATCAGTGGGCGGTAGAATTGGGATTTGACAGCAGTCTGACTCCACATCCCACTGGGGTAGGTGGCCTCTAAATGGCTCCCACTGGTCCTCATCTCCTGGTATTCTGATCCATGTGTAATTCCTCTCCCCAAGTGTGAACTGGACCTAGAGTGACTCACCTATGACAAATATAATATGACAAAAGTGATGGGATGTCACCTCTGAAGTTAGGTCATAAAAAGACTGTGGCCCCATCTTAGGCTCTTTCTTGTGCTCTCTTAGATCACTCACTTCACTCTGGGGGAGCCAGCTGCCATACCATGCAGCTGCACTATGGAGGGGCTTGCTTGGTGAGGAATTGATGTCTCCAGTCAACAGGGAGGACCTGAAACCTGTCAAAAGCCACAAGACTGACCCTGGAAGGGAATTCATTCCCAGTCCAGCCTTGAAATGACTGCAGCTCTGACCAGTCCCTTGAGTGCAGCCTCAAGAGAAAACCTGAACCAGAACCACCAAATAAACTGAGCCTGGGTTCCTGCCCCAATGAAACTCTGAGAAAATAAACATCTGTTGTTTTCATTCACTGACTTTGGGGATCATTTGTTACACAGCAACAGATGACTAATACACCTATTTTTAAAAATTACTCCATCGGAATAGCCATTATTTCTGTTCACCAAATATTTCTAGTTCTTCCTTCTTCTGGGAAGATGACAGGATTACTTGTCCTATCCCTTAAAATGGGTGTGGCCAAATGACCTGTTTCAGCCAAAAAAAAATGTGAGTAGAAATGACATCTGCCATCTCTGGGCAAACTTTTAAAGAGACAATATGGAAGTCACTAGGTTGCTTTTTTCCTATGCGGCAATCCTGGAAATAAGGAGATAGAGCCTCCTCATCTGGGCTCCTGGCTGAGGATGACACAGAGCACAACCACCCAGTAACCTAGGAGGGACATGTCCTGTGAGTAAAGAAGATCCTTTGTTGTGGCAAACCTCGGAGATTTTGCAGTTACTTGTCACTCCAAATAACAAATATAGGCAGCATTACCTAGCCTATTTTGACTAATACAACCCACACTGTCTCCTTGAGAATTATAACTTAACTCAACCTTCCATTCATCAATAGACCACATTATCATTTTGCCCATCTGAGTTGTTAACAACATTTGCATATTAATCAAAACTTACCTCTAGGGGCTTCCCTGGTGGCTCAGTGGTTGAGAGTCCGTCTGCCGATGCAGGGGACACGGGTTCGTGCCCCGGTCCGGGAAGATCCCACATGCCGCGGAGCGGCTGGGCCCGTGAGCCATGGCCTCTGAGCCTGCGTGTCCGGAGCCTGTGCTCCACAACGTGAGAGGTCACAACAGTGAGAGGCCCGCGTACAGCAAAAAAAACCCAACTTACCTCTAGTCACATGATATCACAAAGTAGGCAGGTCAGTAAGGACTGATTCACCATACGAGAAACTTCTCTTCTGTCTCAGTACCAAGATAGCCCTTCTTTTTGGAGACAGAGATTATAATCTTAATTTTTTAAATCTTTATTTTAAATTCTGGAGGCATTAGGAAAAAAAATAACTGATGCTATCTCTTGCTTCACCTTGGCTGCTAGGAACTCAGAGTCAAGTTAACGTCCACCTGTAGCAAGCCTGTAAGACTCTATGGCACTTATTTTCAGTATTAACCTTGTCCTAGGCTTTATTTTATTTTTCTTATCATTATTTTTCCCTTTCTTACTTTCCTTACCCTGATTTCTTTACTTATTCTTTCCCTTGGTATAATATATATCCGTAAGGTATGTAACATCCATTTCGAAATGAAGGAAGAAAACCAAAATACAAGGAGCATCACTTGGGAACATTTGTGACAGAACAAGCTTATGCGTTGGCATTAGAAAAGAATTGGGGTTTCCATCTCCGTTTGACCACCTTAGTAGCTCTATGAACTTGCAAGAGTTACTCTGCCTCAGTTTCTTTTTTTAAGAAGAGCTTGGGACAAGGGGAGTACTAATAATACCTTCCTTGAAACTTTGTATAGAGGATTATATTGGGAAAAGTGCTTGGCCCTTCCTAAGTGCTCCTACCAAATTCTAGTTCCTTCCTTCCTCGACTCAAAACCCCTTGAACAGCTATTTGCTCTTGAACTTGCTCAATCATGTTCCTGGGTGACCTGGTGAGCTCAGAAATATCTGCTGCTGAGGAAATGGATTTCAGCTGTGTCAGGAGAACCTTTGGTCAGAAGGAAGCTGGGGAGAAAGGGCTGGATAAGAGGAAATCACGGCCGTCCAGTGCTTGCAAAGGAAGTTAACATATATGAGCTCATAGAATCACAATGGGAGACAGGGCAGAAATTCAAGGCTGGGAGACAATGCAGTGTGTCCTAAGGACAGCTGTGGGGCTGCCTCTGAGCAGCTTCCTGAAAAAGAACCTCTGTAGTGTGGACCTCCTGGAGAGTAGGGGATGGTTTTACCAGTGAACGTTTAAAAAATATTCTCCATGCATGTAATTGTGTATGATACACAGAGTATAGAGCTCTACTGACATTTTGGGCTGGATGATTCTCTGTTTGGGGCAGGGGTGGTGGTGTATTGTAGAACGTTTGCAGTATCTCTGGCTTCTACACACTAGATGCCAGTATCCCCGCCTCACCCCAGGTTAAGACAATCAAAAATGCCTCTAGACATTGCCAAACACCCCTTGGGGGCAAAATCGCTCCCTCGCCTCCTCGGAGAACCACTGGTGTAAACTAACAAAGCATCTGACATCTTTCAGTGTCTACTAAGCAAGGAGTTTGGGGAGACAAAAATGCCTACCATGTGGTCTCAGTCCTCACGCAATTTGTAGCCTGCGCTCCAGGTGGGGAGATGGACAAGTACACATATAATCTCTGTTAAGTCTGGCCAGCACGATAGCAGAGCAATAAACTAGGAATGAGCTACAAACTGGGCTCAAAGGGGGAGTGACCAGCTCTTCTGAGAGTAGAGAGTAAGCTTTCCTAGGAGTGGAATCTTGACCTGGAACCACTGGTCCCCTTTCGCCCCTCCTCCCACCTTTGTGATTCTTTTTTTCAGCACTCTGTATGTTTCCTTCAGAGCAATGACTATAATTTGTAATTGATTTTTTTGGTTTGTTTCCTTGTGATTTCATTTGTTTACCTCCTTCACCAGACTATAAACTCCATGACAGCAAGGATCTTCCGTCTTGTCTACTCTAGAAATCCTGGTCCCTGGCACAGGGCAGAGCCCAAGGCAGGGACTCAACAACTGTTTACAGAGGGAGAGAACTAGAAAGGAAGGAAAAAAGGGAGGAAGGAAGGGAAGAAAAGAAAGAAGGAGAGAAGAACTAGGGATTTCCCAGGCAGGTGAGGTGGGAAAAGCACTCCAGTCAGGGAATGCAAAGGCGCAGAGGGGTCAACAGGCCTGGCTGCATTATTTGTAGGGCTCAGTGCAAAATGAAAACGCCGGGCCCCTTATTCAAATGTTGTTATGACTTTCAAGACAGTAATAACAGAGCATCAAACAAAATGTGGGCCCGTCTACATTCAAGGCCCCGTGTGACTGCCCTGGTCGTCGGCCCACAGAGCGTGCTCCGGGAGATAAACATCGTGGGTCATCATCTGTGTGGTTTGTCTCTCACATTGGTCCCATGAGGTCGTCAGTGTGACCTCTAGCCACCACACCATGTTATTTCTAGCAGCGAAAGCCGCTTTCTTGGAAGAGAACAGAGCCCAGCTAAGTGTGTTCTTCCAAATTCGATGTTGATATTGAGAAATACTGCAGGACCGGGGAGCTCGGCACAGGTTCTACAAAGTGCTGCTTGGTGGAAAGCTCGAGAAACCCTCAGCAAGCCCCAAACAAAGCCACAGTGTGTGGAGCTCTGGATCCAAGCCTGGGAGCTGAAGGAGGAAAGTGGACTGAGTTTCTACTTAACGAGGCTCATTCGGAGTCTAGTCAAGTCCTCCTCGACTCTGAGCCTGGAGAAAACGACAATTTGTTATCAGCACAGAGAGTGAGCTGTAGATAAACGCCCTCTGATCCTGTCTTTGGTAAAACTATAATTTACAGGCTATCTGAAGGGATAACTTTAATTAGGATGTACGTGCTGTGTTTTACTTCCAGCTGTGATTACCTAAGTCACTTGCTCAGATCCATCTAAAGGGCACTGTTACTGGAGCAGGTGACTGCACTGTGTGTTGTGTGAGTGGGTGTGGGTGGATGTGAGGGCGTGTGAGTGTGTGTTCATGCACACACGCATGCCCTCTCACAAGATTTGTACATATAGGATTATGAAAAGGATAACTTGTCTCTTGTAAGCCTAGAGAAAGCTGGTAATCCAAGAACCCTTAGAAATTACATTTTCACAGGTCATATAGAATATAACCTGATTATTAAGATCTCCTTCAGGAATGGAAAGGAAAAAGAAAGAAAGTCTCATTTCCTGGACACTTGCCTGCCACGTGTCAGGCTCTTTCATGTACCTGATTTCATGAACTTTCACAAGAACCCATTTCACGGATGAGAAAACAAAAACTCAGGGTTTTGGTGATATCTTCAGCTCTAACACCACATCAGGATTATAACCCAGGACTTTAAAGCCCATGTTCTTGCCATGAACCCACATTGCCTCTCAAAGGGGGTGAAAAGGGGATGGAAGAGAAGTGGCGAGTTAATTTCTTTTCCTTGAGTATATAAAAATGCCTCCTTAATATGGCCCCATGACTTAGGCATTATTAGCCTAGACCTAACACCCTACTTAACTGGCACTGAATGTTCCATCTTTTTCTACGTGTTCAACTTCAGAGAGGCAGTGGGAAATCAGTTAGGCATCATGGGTGATTATAATCCATAGTAATGGAAAATCCAAAAGAATAGTAATTTGGATTGTGTATGATTTCAGAAGACATCTTTCACTGCTTCTTTTTTTTTAATTTATGTATTTATTTATGGCTGCGTTGGGTCTTCATTGCTGCACGCGGGCTCTCTAGTTGCAATGAGCGGGGGCTACTCTTCCTTGCGGTGCGCGGGCTTCTCATTGCGGTGGCTTCTCTTGTTGCCGAGCACGGGCTGTAGGCGCACGGGCTTCAGTAGTTGTGGCTCACGGGCTCTAGAGCACAGGCTCAGTAGTTGTGGCGCACAGGCTTAGATGCTCCGCGGCATGTGGGATCTTCCAGGATCAGGGCTCACCCATGTCCCCTGCATTGGCAGGCGGGTTCTTAACTGAGCCACCAAGGAAGTGCTTTTTCACTGTTTCTTGATGTTGGAATTCTGGTCATTCCCACCATTTTCAGCAAACTACTGATTCCACACTATCCTCTCATTCTTGAGACTCTGCCTCCTTCTGCCCTTTGACTTTCAAGTTACAAGAGGAAAGGTCAGGTCCCTCCCTGCCCACGCTCAGAGGGGGGAGCTAGGACACAAGGGGTCTGGCTTGAGAGAACAGAACGGGACAGTCATTTGCTCTTCTTTGAGGCTCTTCTTGTGGGTAGCCGGCATGCTACCTAGACTTCTGCTAGAACAGAGCGAGCAATGAGACCCCAAATCCCAAATGTGGGTTGGAGTCCCAGCTCTGCCCTGTACCAGCTGTGTGATTTGGGGGGAATCACTTACCTTCTCTAGTTCTCAGTTTTCTGGTCTTTAAAATGAAGGTAATAATGTCCAATATCCACCTACTGTTGATGAAGGAGTTTTTAAATGAATATATTTTGGCCCAACAGTTCCACTTATAGAAATGTATCCAAAGGAAATACCCAGGCGAGTACACAAAATGATACATGTACAGAGATGTTCTCTGGGACACTGTTTACAATATTGAAATGTTTGAAACAATCTAATGTCTGTCTATATGGAATTTGTTAAGTAATTATGACATATCCATGTGTTGCAATACATGTGGGCATTTAAAATGATGTAGTAGTTCTCTATTTGTTGAGATAAAAATTTATCGCAGGGGACACACGTTCTAGCCCTGGTCCGGGAAGATCCCACATGCCACGGAGCCACTAAGCCCATGCACCACAACAACTGAGCCTGCACTATAGAGCCCAAGAGCCACAACTACTGAGCCCTCGTGCCACAACTACTGAAGCCCGCACCTAGAGCCCGTGCTCTGCAACAAGAGAAGCCACTGCAGGGAGAAGCCCGCGCATCACACGAAGAGTAGCCCCCGTTCGCCGCAACTAGAGAAAGTCTGCGCATAGCAACGAAGACCCAACACAGCCCCCCCCCCAAAAAAACTTACCTTATAGGTGATACTATTATATGTGCAAAGAATACTCCTGGGGTAATATCGGAGTGGGGGAGTAAGAAGTACAAACTACTGGGTGTAAGATCGAGTATAAGGATGTATTATACAACATGGGGAATGTAACCAATACTTGGTGATAACTGTAAGTGGAATGTAACCTATAAAAATTTTATTAAAAAATAAAAAAGAATGCAAAAAAAAAAAATGAAAAAAGAATATCCCTGGTAGACTATTCAAAAGCCTGAATATAGTGGTCAACTCTAAGGAGTAGAACTGCGGGTCTACTAGAGAACATTATTTCACTACCTATCTTTTTTTTTTTTAATCTATTTATTTATTTATTTTTGGCTGAGTTGGGTCTTTTGTTGCTGTGCGCTGGCCTTCTCTAGTTGCCGCGAGTGGGAGCTACTCTTCGTTGTGGTGCGCGGGTCTCTCACTGCGGTGGCCTCTCTTGTTGCAGAGCACGGGCTCTAGGCGCGAGCTTCAGCAATTGTGGCACGTGGACTCAGTAGTTGTGGCTCGTGGGCTCTACAGCGCAGGCTCAGTAGTTGTGGCGCACGGGCTTAGTTGCTCCGCGGCATGTGAGATCTTCCCAGAGCAGGGCTCGAACCCGTGTCCCCTGCATTGGCAGGCGGATTCTTAACCACTGCGCCACCAGGGAAGCCCCTTCACTGCCTATCTTTTGATATTGTTTGAAGTTTTTACTTTGTGCATGATCTGCCTGATACTTGCTTAACTAATTAAAATACATAAAAATTGTAATGTGGTTTGAGTGTGTAATGAAAACTCATAAGGACATGTGTATTACCAGTAGTTGTCTTGCATTGGAGATCACATGGAATTTTTTCCCTTAGTTATACTTTTCTGGATATTCCAAATTGTTTGCAACAAACAGTCATAACCTATAATGAAATAAAACAAAACAATAAAATACTTTCTGTTTTAGAAAAGCAAAAGCAACCTACTAGCCCTAAACTCTTTTTACTTTTAGGAAGCTTGAAATAGTTATGAGATTATTATATTAGTTACCTTACTGTATAACAAATTACCCACAAACTTAGTGACTTAAAACAACAATAAACCCTCATTATCTCCAAAAGTGTCTGTGGGCCAAATTTTAGGGACAGCTTAGCAGAGTGTTTGGGCTCTGGATCATTCTTTCTTCCTTTTTTTTTTTCTTAATGATTTTTATTGGCGTATAGTTGATTTACAAAGTTGTGTTAATTGCAGTTGTACAGAAAAGCGAATCAGTTATACATATACATATATCCACTCTTTTTTAGGTTCTTTTCCATGTAGGTCATTACAGAGTACTGAGTAGAGTTCTCTGTGCTATACAGTAAGTCCTTATTAGTTACCTATTTTATACATAGTAGTGTATGTATGTCAATACCAATCCCCCAATTTATCCATCTCCCCCTTTCCCCCCCTGGTGACCATAAGTTTGTTTTCTACATCTGTGACTCTATTTCTGCTTTGTGAATAAGTTCATTTTTATCTTTTTTTTTTTTTTAGATTTCACATATAAGCGATATCATATGATTTTTGTCTTTCTCAGTCTTACTTCACTCAGTATGACAATCCCTAAGTCCATCCATGTTGTTGCAAATGGCATTACTTCATCCTTTTTAATGGCTGCGTAATATTCCATTGTATATATGTACCACATCTTCTTTATCCATTCCTCTGTCAGTGGACATTTAGGTCTTCCATGTCCTGGCTATTGTAAATAGTGCTGCAATGCACATTGGGGTGCATGTATCTTTTTGAATTATGATTTTCTCCAGATATATGCGCAGGAGTGGGATTTCTGGATCATATGGTAACTCTATTTTTAGTTTTTTAAGGAACCTCTATACTGTTCTCCATAGTGGCTGCACCAATTTACCCTCCCATCTACAATGTAGGAGGGCTCCCTTTTCTCCACACCCTCTCCAGCATTTATTGCTTGTAGATTTTCTGATGATGCCCATTCTGACCAGTTTGAGGTAATACATAATTGCAGTTCTGATTTGCGTTTCTCTAATAATTAGTGATGTTGAATGTCTTTTCATGTGCTTTTTGGCCATCTGTATTTCTTTGGAGAAATGTCTGTTTAGATCTTCCACCCATTTTTTGATAAGCCTGTTTGTGTTTTTTTGATATTGAGCTGCATAAGCTAGGATCTTTCAAGAAGTTTCAGCGTGAGCTATGACTACACACATCTGAAGGTTTAACGACTGCTGGCTATTAACAATGGGTCTCGGTTCCTGGTCACGTGGACCTCTCCACAGGGCTGCTTGAGTGTCCCTGTGACATGGCATCTGATTTTCCCAGAGCGAGTATTCCAAGAGGGGGCAAGGCAGAAGCCACAATAGGCTTTATGACGTCAGACGACGAATCTAATCAGCATGGAGGGGACGACATAAAGGCATGAATACAAGCAGGCAAGAATCACTAGGGGCCATTCTGGAGGCTGGCTACCATAATTATATCCATGAAGAGTCTTCCAAAAACTTTCAAGTGCTACACAAATGAGAGGGAGTCTCACGTTTTCCTCTTCTCTTCCCCAGGGAGCTTCCTGACAATAATGTCTATGTTTTTTCTTACTTGACCATTCCTTGTTTCAGCCCTGTGTCTTCAAAGAGCTCTTTCTTTGATGTATTCTAAGTAACGTGTAGGACAAAGCAGGGGGTGGGGCCCTAAGAACTTACCGTCCATCTTTTTGCCCATGGACCATCCATTTTGCAAATGGTATCAGAACACTTTTCACAGTCACTGGTGTCCTTCACTCTCCTGTCCATCCATCTGCCTGTAGCTGTCCTGGACTCTCCCCAGAAATAAAAAATAGAGCCCATACCAGGCTGGAGCAACCAGGAGCGCCTTCAGGTCAGCACCAGCACTTTATTCATCTCTGTATCCCAAGGGCTTGGCACAGTGCTTTTTGATACGGTTGTTTGGGTTTTTGATATTGAGCTGCATGAGCTAGGATCTGCTAGATCCTAGCAGCTGCTAGACAGTTGCTTGCCAATTTTAAGGAACATAAGGAAACCATAATCTGAAAGGCAAGCCTCCAAAAAATTAAATGCGACCAACGGCAAAATGATCACTTGACCTCGTCAAATCTCATCTCCGATGTTCTACCTGCTTTCACCTTCTCTGATCATCCTTCAACCTTGCCCCTGTCTACGGCTCATCTACCCTTGATTCCCCAAGCTCACCTCCTTGGGTCTGATCCCTGGCTCCGCCATGCATCAGCTATTTGATTTTGTGCAAGTTTCTTAATGTCTCTGAGCCTCAGTTCCCTGATCTGTAAAACAAGGATAATACTTCATCATATAGTATTTTTTTAAGCTGAAATTAAAGAATAACACATACAGTGCCAGGAACTTAGGAGAATTTAAATAAATATGATTTCCCTCTTGCTCTTTATGTTGCCGTGTGCTTTGTGCACATTTCATTCTGTGGTTTACTCGTATCACTTAATATGATTTTGTAATCATTTTTATAAGTTGTCACCTAGTGTTCATAGCTATATTTTTTATCGACTGCATAATATTTTATTAACCATTTCCGATTATCGGACATGTAAGTCTTTCAAAATTGTTTTGTTACCTATGACATGTCCTGTTGGAGTTTTTTTTTCCATAAGAGAACTTCCCAGGATTGATATTTTCTGTCTACAAGGTAATTGGAGTTAGAAAAATTTTTTGAATTTTTTTAATTAATGTATAAAGTTTAGGTGTCATTTCCCCAAGTGGTGTTTATACCCCCTGATAGCAGGGGTTATATCTCATTTCCAACGGGCAGTAACATGTGTTGCTTGGGGGCACAAGATTTGGAAGCAGACAGACCTGAGTTTGGATTCTGGCTTTGCCACTCACCGAAACTCAGCATTCCCAATTGAAAAATAAAGATATCTATACCTACACATTGGTATTAGTACCGGTTATATATTGCTGCATTACAAACCACCTGAAAGCCAAATGCCTTAAAACAACAACATTTATTTGGTTCCTCTATCTGTAATTGAGGCAGCTTGGGGGATCCACTTTCAAGATGGCGCATGACTGCCAAGGAGGCTGGTGCCAAGTTTAAGGTGGGAACTCAGCTGAGCCTGTGGTCTGGGATTCTTGGTTCTCCTCCACATGGACTTTATCATAGATTTCTTGTATTTCCTCACACTACGGTGACTCATTTCCAAGAGTGAGTGTTCCAAGAGCTCCAGTCATTAAATGCATTGTCTTTTTATGACTATACCCCAGAAGTCCTACAGTACCACTTCTATTATAAGTCACAAGTCCATCTAGATTCAAGCAGAGGGAATACGGACCCCATCTCTTGATGGAAGGAAAGCCAAATAGCAGTGTAAGAAGAGCTGATGGGACAGGAGATTGTGCTCAGGCTATTTTTGGAAAGTAAGTGGTTGTAAGGATTTAAAAAGTAAATGAATAATATATATTTAAATGCCTGAAAGAGTACCTGGCTCATAGTAGGTTCTCAATTCCTAGGGGACAGTTGACACATGGACAGAGAACCAAGAGAATCAGGGACTCAGGGTAGATCTTGAACAGGTATTCTGGGTTGAGTGATTTTCAGATTATCTATGTTGCCCTTATCAGGATCACATGTTCTCACCTCACAAGAATAATGAAGAGTTTGTCTGCCCTGATACTTTGCTGACCCAAACATTCTTCTCTCTTACAAGCTCATAACCCACTTTTTTGGTCAATCACGAAAAGCACTAGAAACAGGCAACACTGCGTGGCATTGTTCAGCCACAGTACATTTGTGTTGTGGTTGGGTCTTTCCAAACTGTCCTGTATGGCTTGTCCCTAAAATAATTTGTCTACAGTGTGTGAAAGAGGATGTTAGCAATAAGACAGGATGTGGACCTGACCCACTGTCAGACAGGAGGTTTTGCCTTGGACTCTTCCTGAGCCACTCAGTCTCAGCTGCAGAGGTGCGAGCTGTCAAGCAGAATTGCCTTTGTCCAGCTGGGTTGGGTGGGGCTAGAAAGAACTGTCAAAAGGGGTCTAGAGACAGGATGGCATTCGCCCATGGTCATAAAGCAAGCTGATGTCGGAGTTACAGATTAGAGCAGGGTTTCTCAGCCTCAGCACTATTGACATTTTGAACTAGACAATTCTTTGTTATGAGGGGTTGTCCTGTGATTAGCAGGATGTTTAGAAGCATCCTTGGCCTCCACCCGTCAGATGTCAGTAGCATCCTCGTCCCCATTTGTGACAACCAGAAATGCCTCTACACGTTAGCAAATGTCTCCTGGGGGATACAACTGCCCCCAGTAATGAACTACTGGACTAAGATGCAGGTCTTCCGGTTACTTGTGAATCTACCCAGCTAAAATATCATTTCCATAGACGCTGAGTTGATTTACAAAGACTAAATTCAGGGTTTCTGAACTGGTCTTTGTGGACTGGTAAAGCTTTTGCTAGAGAAAGAAACCCCCGCAAAAAGGCAAATCTAGAATATAGGACATTGTATGAAATGACTGCCCTGATCCCTTCTAAATATCAAAGTCATGAAAGAAAGGAGGTGAGGATGACTGTTAGAGACTAAAAGAGACTCATGACTTTGTTCTTGATTAGGTCTGGGTAAATACACACACAGCGCTATAAAAGATATTTGAGGGATAATTGGGCAAGTTTGAATATTCAATTATTGTCTAACTTTAGGTGTGCCTGTGGTATTGTGATGAACAGAATGTCTTTGTTTGCAGGAGATGCATACTGAAATATTTAGGGGTGAAAGAAGAGTTATACCTGTAACATTGTGAAATGGATCAACCATCAAAGGTAGGGAAATATGCCAAAATGTTAATAATTGATGAATCAACATGATAGATCTGTACTATTCTTTTATATTTTTCCATATATTAGTAATTTTTTCTGAATTAAAGTGATGGGAAAATAAGTACACATAAAGGTAAAATGAAAAGAAAAAAATTGAAAAGTTTACAAAAAGAAACCCTCACATACATGCACAAAGATGTTCACTGCAGCATTGTGTATAATATGAAAAAATCAGAAGCAACCTTACTATTCCTCCCTAAGCAATTGTCAAATAAACTGTGACATTCTACATGATATAGAATACCATGCAACAGTTACAAAGAGCAAGACACAACCCTGAATCTGCTCACGGAAGTGAAAATATTCTGACCTGGTAACAACTGCCACGAGTCCCCCCATCCTGGGATGTCAGTTCTCATGACGGCGGTCATGACTCACTGACTCTCATTCTCAGGCTGGTAATCAGCAGCCAAAGGACAGCAGCCACATAGATGCATAGATGGAGGTCTCAATTCAATAATAACCCACCAGGCAAGAAATACAACTTTTATTTTTCTAAAACATACTTTGCATTTTAAGCTTGCATTCCACTGAGATAGTAAGAATTCCACCTTGGGCCATTTAGCATTTCCCTTTTCTCAGAAATTGTGGCTAACTCCTGGAAGAGGTTTTGGGTTGAACCATCTGAAATGGTTAATATCTTTAACATTAAAAATGTCAATTTTGTATAGTTCAACCAAAAGCACAAGACCATTTTTATTTGAATGGAATTGGGAAAGGCACTGGGGAGAAGGAAGAATAAGACTGATCTAGATGTCCTACTAGGAAGAGCTTTTCAAGATATATTTATTGTTGAGTGTGATATATATGTATATTTAGTGAAAACAGATACATTGAAGACCACTGAGTAAAACAAGGCTCTATATTTTCCTTGACTGTGTGTATGTACTTATGCTTGTATGTATGTTTTTTTTCTCTCCTTAATCTGACTACTTCTTACCACCTGCCACTGCACCCTCCCTGGTCCAAGCTAAGATGCCTGTGTTACTGCTTCCACCTTTGACCTCAGACAGCCATTTGGGTAGCAGGCAGAGGTAGCTGGAGAGGTATGCTGGAGAGGATGTGGAGAGAAGGGAAACATCCTACACTGTTGGTGGGGATGTAAATTGGTACAGCCACTGTGGAGAACAGTATGGAGGGGTCCCTTAAAACACTAAAAATAAAGCTACCATATGATCCTGCAATCCCACTCCTGGGCATATATCTGGAGAAAAACATTGTTTGAAAGGATACATGCACCCCAATGTTCATTGCAGCACTGTTTACAATAGCCAAGACATGGAAGCAGCCTAAATGTCTATTGACAGAGGAATGGATAAAGAAGATGTGGTACATACATACGATGAAATACTACTCAGCCATTAAAAAGGATGAAATAATGCCATTTGCAGCAACATGGATGGACCTAGAGATTGTCATAAGAGTGAAGTAAGTCAGACAGAGAAAGAGAAATATGGTATGATATCGCTTATATGTGGAACCTAAAAAGAAATGATACAAATGAATTTATTTCCAAAACAGAAACAGACTCACGGGCTTTAAGAACAAATTTATGATTACCAAGGGGGGAAGGGTGGAGGGAAGAGATAGTTAGGGAGTGTGGGATTGATGTGTACACACTGCTATATTTAAAACGGGTAACCAACAAGGACCTACTGTATAACACAGGGAACTCTGCTCAATATTATGTAACAACCTAACTGGGAAAAGAATTTGAAAAAGGATACGTGTATATATGTATAACTGAATCACTCTGCTGTACACCTGAAACTATCACAACACTGTTAATCAACTATACTCCAATATAAAATAAAAAGTTTAAAAAAATATGTATTGGCTGAATGAATACAAAGAAAGAAACTGAGTCAATTTCTCATCTCTCTCTTTAGTTTTTGACACATTGCTGAGGATCAGTGCGAAATAAATCCA
Source organism: Neophocaena asiaeorientalis asiaeorientalis (assembly GCF_003031525.2). Lineage (NCBI taxonomy): Eukaryota > Metazoa > Chordata > Mammalia > Artiodactyla > Phocoenidae > Neophocaena > Neophocaena asiaeorientalis. Next base: position 11,399,379 of record NW_020172779.1, read on the forward strand.
AATGCTCACAGGTTATTAAAGCTTTAAAGATCTCTAGTGATCATTCTTTATAGTTCTCCCATTTTACTGATGAGAAACTGAGACCCAGAAGTAGCAAGTGTATAATCCAATAACATAGTAGGAGCAGAATCCAAATGTCCTCTTTCCTGGCCTTTTAACTACAGCCCCTGTCTTTATTATATGTAATTTTCCCAGCAGCTAGGAAATTCCATGATGACAATGTAAAAGCAATCAGCTTCTTTGTGTTTGACCAATGACAGATGGGCGCATCGCTCTGTTTGCCCTAGATAAGCTGAGCTGATCAAAACATCAAAGACTGCATACCTGATGGGTCAGTCCAACCAGCCTACGATATTAAGGGTTGATGTCAATCCATTATAAAAGGTGATAAACCAACCCCATTCATCTTGGCCATTTATAAGGAAACGCTTCTGTTTAAGAGAACCTGTGCTTCTGGTTCTGGACCAAGAATTGCTCAGTCAGGACCTCACAGTGGGCAAAAGCTCACAAGATCTTCTACCTGGCTTGGATTACCTGGGAGGCTGGAGGAAAGGGAACATCGGTCTCAGAGCTGGAAACACCTGGCATAATGCCTGGCACATAGTAGCCCCTCCAAAGATATTAGCTGAATCTAAGTTAAAAAAAAAAAAGCTAAACTAAAGTGTTCTACAATGTTTTTGCCTCTTCAAAATCTAGCGATTACAATTATGGACTACAGAAATAGCTGAGTAACCTTGAACAAACCACTGAAGCTTTTGGTGCCTTGGTTTCCTCTTCTATAAAATGGGAATAATAATAGTGTTTACCTCATAGGTTGTTGTAAGACTTCAATGTGGTAACCCACAAAAATCACTCAGAAGGGTGTCTACTAAGAAGGGCGCATACTAAGCTCTATGTAAGTTTTGCTATTGTTTCTCCCTTAGTTCACCCATACATTTATTTGACCATATATTAGCATGTTTGGGGTTCTAAGCTCTGTTCTGGGCATTGGGGAAACAAAAGCGCAAAAAACGTGGTCTCTGTGCTCCTGCAGCCCATGGCCCACAGCAGATACTATTCACTGAGAATCCACAGACCCACAAAATTGGGGGCACAGGTATATGACTTCAAGGTGGAGGACTCATACTCTTCATTATTGCTCAAAGAGATGCATGACAACCTCCAAAGTAGATTTTTAAAAGCTGGCTAAGTATCATCATTTTTACAAAAGGAAACAGAAAATTCAGTACATGATCCTAAGGCTACGTGTTAGCTGCTATCCTTGAGGTCCGCGTGACGCAGAAAGGAGCCCAGAGGACCAAAGCCTGCCTTCAGCTATCTGGTCTGGCTTCATGTAGGAGGTGGTTATCTTAAGCATATGATGGCATCTTGGTGCCTTTGTTGAGGAATGGAGAACCTCAGACACACATGGGAAGGTAGGAGAAATGGGAGTGAGAACGTAATGACGCTCAGGCTTATTTTTTGTTCTGGTCTCTGGAAAAAGAAACAAACTCACAACACATTGAACAAGCCTTTTTGTGATCTGACACTATTAAGAGGGGGCAAGGAAAAGGACACGAGTTTTAAAGTCAGATGGATCTTGGGGTGAATTATGGCTCTGTCGCTTACCAGCAGTTAAGAAGTTGGACAAGATTTAATCTCTCTGGAACCCATTTTCTCAAATGCAAAGTTGGGATTCATGAAATAATATTGTTATATCTTCATTGTGGCATCTGGCCATGATAGATTAATAGATCATAGTGTCTGTTCACCATTATTCACCTTCTCCCCATTCTTGCCCTATATCGCTATAGGTAGAACATACTTCTGTGCCCATTGACTTTGGGCTCAGCCATGTTAATTACTTTGACCAATGGACTGTGAGTGGGTGTGACATATGTCAAGTCTGAGCAGAATCTTCAAACACACATGCTAGGTTTGGAAATGTCTACCCTGCTCTTACACTCTGCTGTGAGAACAATTTGTCCCATATATGAGCTCATCAGCTCAGATCCAGGAACGGCTCAAGTAGGCAACACTGAACCAAGTTGAGCACAGCCAACTGCACGTCAGCAAGAAAGTAAACTGTCAACCACTGAAATTTAAGGGATATTTGTTGCTGCAGAAAAAGCTGACTAATATACTGACCCATAATTCCTGCTCAATAACTAGTTTCTCCCTTGTTTCCTTGCCAAAAACGAAATAGAGAACTTGGCGGTGAGTTACATAAGGATATTGAGGCTACAACACTTAAAGCTGTTAGAAAAAACTTCAAATACAAAGACAAAGGAAGAGAGTTAGATGGGGGTTGGATGGAATCCATTGGAATGTGTTCCAGAGACTACCAGCTGTACACCAAGTCCATTTCCTCTTTTGGGGGCACACAGTATGGCACTGAGTTCCAGCAAAAGAATGTGAATGAATGTGGTGGGAACCACTTCTGGTCTGGCCCAAGCTCACTCCTGCCCTAGGATAACTAGAATGGTGACCCCCAGGGCAACTTGGAAGCTACACATTAAAGATGAGTTGTTATCAGCCTAGAGCTCCAAATGACTGGCTGGCGGGGCTGCCTTTCCACCTGAGCATCTGCTGGTGACTATTACTGTCAAAGATGAACACAGTCAGACTTTAGTTAAAGCAGTGAAAACAAGTATTATTCAGTAACTACTGACAGTAGGGGAAGAGCTGAGCTCCATTCTGACTTGTACACAGGTGACTGGGTGTTTTAAAGGAAGAAGGAAGGAGAAGGGAGGGGGTGAGCGGGGACTCAGTAGAACCAGGGAAGTGAAAAATTACAAAAATTGGGAAGTGGGGTTTCCCTGGTGGCGCAGTGGTTGAGAGTCCGCCTGCCGATGCAGGGGACACGGGTTCCTGCCCCGGTCCGGGAAGATCCCACATGCCGCGGAGCAGCTGGACCCGTGAGCCATGACCGCTGAGCCTGCGCGTCCGGAGCCTGTGCTCCGCAACGAGAGAGGCCACAACAGTGAGAAGCCTGCGTACCGCCAAAAAAAAAAAAAAAAATTGGGAAGGGGAAGGGGGGGGGGGACATGTGAAACCCATCTGGGTTTGCTAACGGGTGCTTGTTGAAATTAGGGTCCTTCCCTCCCAACAGAGGCTGGGAAGCAGGGTCCCTATCTTCAGTGTTCGCTGGAACAAGCAGTCAATTCTTGGGCAGCCTTGAACTTTCTCAGGCTGATACTATTAGCAGGGCTAGGGTCATACTAGGGGTACTGCCTTGAGCTCTTAGAAACTATGTTAGTGTTTGTTCAAGACTTTATGGTCTAAGGTTAAGGTCTAATAGAGAAGAGAGCTCAGCAGAGCCTGGCTAGAGTTTGGTCAAGGACAGAATCTTTGTTATCCCTCTACTGGGTTTGTTCCATTAGTTTACAAGTGAAACCTAAGAGACACTGACAAAGATAGGTACAGGCCAAGCGTTTAAGTACTGATAATTCTTAACAATGTTTATTAAGAGCTTACTGTGTGCCTAGCACTGTACCGCAACCTACACCCGCAAAGCCTCTTTTAGCCCATCGTAGGCCTCTGAGAAATAGATGTTTTTATATGTTTATATATAAATACACACACACACACATTGAAGATCTGTGTGGTCAATAACATTTTTCATCATGTGTCTGGAGAGTGGCAGAAGCAGATTGGAATCAGGTCATTTTGGCTCCAAATTCGGTGTCATGGCCACACGGCATTGATTTCTTGTGTTCAACAAGTTTGGAAAGACTTGTAGATGCCAGGTAACCCATTCTGACCTGAGACCCAAGTACAAAGACCTAGGATGTTGAAAGGAAAATATTCTACTTTTCCAGGGACCCTTGAGCCCGAAAGACCACTGAGTCTGGGTATTGGGGTGGATAAAGTGTAGAGGATCCAGGAATGACAGGAAGATGGTGACCCCAAGAATCAGGACTGAACCAACAGCCAAGGAAACGTGGTGGGAAGGGACAGCATGTGCCTAGATTAAACATGAGCTAATGTTTAGTCATGAATCAAGTCATAAGTGCCACACAAGACCACGCATCTAACTTCCCTTGACTGTGTACATTGAAGTACCCCTAACTTCTCCCCAAACAGAGAAAGGATATCTATGCATTGAAATGATTTGGAGACCGTTCTTCTGACTTCCCTTAACTGTGTACACTGGAGTACCCTAATTTCTCCCCAAACAGAGAAATGATACGCATTCAAATGGCTTGAAACCCAGTGGACAGATAAAAGGCAGAGACACATCCAGAAAAATGAAGTACCCTGGAGGCATATATACAGTAGAGGAAAGGGACTTTGGGAAAAATCTAACTCTAGTCCTGGTTTGGCCTGTAACTAGCTGTGTCACTGTGGGCAAGTCAGTTTCACCTTTCAGAGCCCATGCACACACAGGAGATTGGTTTGGAAATTTTCCAAGGTCTCTTTTAGCCATGCCAGTCTGGTCATTGGCAGTTGTTCATCTAGGCTAGATTCCACGGGGAACAGATCTCTCCATAAGGCGTCCTCTCTCCTCTGACAGGACAAGTAAGATAAAAAGTGTGGTCTTTCTTATGTATAGAGGCTGCAACTGGTTCAGAATCACAAAACTGTACCCTGTGGAAGAGCTAGAAGTGATCCTCTCCTTAGGCCCTTTCATTATACAAATAAAGAATCAGAACAGAAGCACAGAGAGGGGAAGTCATTTACTAAAGTCACACAGCTCTACACGAGCAAGCCTGTAACTAAGACCCTGCTTTTGGATGCTTAGTATGGGGTTTATTTCAAAACAGCCTACTGCATGGGTATTGGAGAAAGAGTAGAAGGGAATTACTATATACTAAGCACTTACTATGTGCGAGACTCCACCTTGGATTCGGTACTCAGTGTACAAATATTTAACAAGTTTTACTGAGCACCTGTTATGTGCTAGGCCCTGGGGATACAGAGATGAACACGACAGACAAAGTCTCTCCTTGGAGCTCACATTCCAGTGACGGGGGAGTGAGGATAACCAATAAACCATAAATAAATAAATAAGAAAGTATCAAATAGTACTAGCAAGTATATACCCAGAAGTGATATCTAGAAAATAAAAGTGCTGCATACAGACCAGGCAGCTTCATTACATGAGTGGATGGAGCCCACCTCCCAGAGTTTATCTTATCTTACCCTCACAAACAAGCTGAAAAGTAGGTATTTTATTATTTTTATTGCTCAGATAAGGAAACTGAGATTCAGACTTGCCCCAAGTCAGATAGATAGTTAGTAAAAGTTCACTGCAGATCCCATTGCCGATTCTCTCTGGTCCAAAGACCATGCCTCGCTTCACTGTATCCTGCATTGAGTTTTCAAAAAAATGAAAATATATACACAGAGTATATACATATTGGTACATACCATAGCTGACTAAGATTAGATGTTTGATAAACGGTAGCTGATGTGTTTCCTTGCAGTTCTTGTCTACTGGAGTCATCTTTAGTATCTCAAACCTAGTATCTATTTTATTTTATTTTATTTTATTTATTTTTTGTGGTGCACGGGCTTCTCACTGTTGTGGCCTCTCCCATTGCATAGCACAGGCTCCTGACGCGCAGGCTCAGCGGCCATGGCTCACGGGCCCAGCCGCTCCGCGGCATGTGGGATCTTCCCGGACCGGGGCACGAACCCATGTCCCCTGCATCAGCAGGTGGACTCTCAACCACTGCGCCACCAGGGAAGCCCCCTAGTATCTCTTTTAAAGACCTCACTCTTGAGGAAGGCACCTGACTTGGTCTGTGGGTAGAGGCTACAGCTACAAAACAGAAATTTCTCTGTGCTTGGAATTTACTAACTTGCGAGTTAGGGAATGAACTCTACCACTTAAGTAAGACTCAGGAGCATTAAACTCTAACCTAAGATGCTAAATCACCCAGTCCAGGATGAAATTCAGTGACAGATCTCCTTGTTGTCCTGACCTTGCAGGTAAGATTGAGGACATGGCTTTTAGCACAGACTTCTGAACATCGGCATTCAGATTGTTTTGCAGGATTTGCTGTGCTGATGTGCATTTTCATATTTCAGGTTACTAGCAAGGTTCCTATTCTCTCCTGCAAGGAAAAGTTCCAGACTCTATAATCTACGAAAGCTCAATTTAAGACAGATTAAGAAGTTAAAAGGAAACTATTAAAACAACTAGAAGAAAAAAAAAATTTCAGGTCTTCTATTTAAGACGTTCTCCAAACTGCAGAAACCTCAACTCACACTGACGAGACAGACACTGCTCGTTGGTTAACACAACCCCGTTCCTTATGCCTTCCTGCTTTGCTGCTTTTGCTACAGAGGTTAGAAAAACCAGGCACTTGCTACCATAGCTTCACTTGCAGCTAGCAGAGGCCACGTGACAGCTCCAGCCAATGAGACTGGATGTCTACCAAGGGCTGCTGGGAAGACTTGCTTTTTTTCTGGTAAAAGGGTCAGACTTGGCTTTTGCTGCTCATTTCATTTTGCTCTGCTTTAACCACAGACGTGATGCTTAAGGCTGTAACAGCCACCTGAGAGCTACAAATGAGCCTCTGCGCTAATACCAAGTAGGCTCCAGACTAGTTTGTGGGAAATATAAATTCTTATTTGTTTAAAGCACTTCTCCTAGGATTTTCTGTTACCTGCAGCCAAAAGCACTCCTAAGGGTAACCATTGTCTTAAACAACAAAGAAATGTATTCTTTTTTTTCTTTTTTTAACCTAAGAAGAGAAACGGTACCTTCTTTCATCTCTTCCTTAGGATTAAGTTTTCACTGCAGTTCCCCAATAGCTTTCCTTTCACATGCTGTTGTATAGAATTGGATCAGCCAGTCCATTCTTGAATTGATCACTAGCAAGGGAGATAGAATGACATTCTAGGCTTACACTAATTGTTGGGTGGAATAGACATTTATTTAGGTGTCAACCAAAACATGCTCAACGGTGGATAAATGTGAAGGTAGGGACTTCCTGAACATAAAAAACGGTAGGAACACATCACACACTCAAGGACTGGTAGATATGAGCTTATTGAAATTAAAGAGTATTCATAAAGCAACCCATTACAAACAAAAAGAAAAAGCAAATGAGAGAGCTGGGAGACATACTTGCAATTTATATAGCAAATGAAGTGTTAATATCTCATAAATCACTTCTGAGAATTTACCCTAAGGAAATCATTGAGGACATATGCAAAGATTTAGTCACATGGATGTCTGTAGTAGTACTGTGTTTAATAATGATAATTTGCAAGTGAGATGAATTTCTAGCAATAAGGTACTAGTTAAGTAAAATATGATACAAACTTACAATGGAATCCTTTAAGACTGTGAAAAAGTAATGTTGTTGGGACTTCCCTGGTGGCACAGTGGTTAAGAATCCACCTGCCAATGCAGGGGATACGAGTTCAAGCCCTGGTCCAGGAAGATTCCACATGCCGCGGAGCAAGTAAGCCCGTGCGCCACAACTACTGAGTCTGCACTCTAGAGCCTGTGTGCCACAACTACTGAAGCCCATGCGCCTAGAGCCTGTGCTCCGCAACAAGAGAAGCCACTGCAATGAGAAGCCCATGCACCACAACGAAGTGTAGCCCCTGCTCGCCGCAATCACATGCAGCAACGAGGACCCAATGCAGCCAAAAACAAAATAAATAGATAAATAAACAAATAGATATAAAATAAAAAAATAAAGTTATAAAAATTATATTAAAAAAAAAGAATCCGCCTGCCAATGCAGGGAACACAGGTTCAATCCCTGGTCCGGGAAGATCCCACATGCTGCGGAGCAACTAAGCCCGTGCGCCACAACTACTGAGCCTGCGCTCTACAGCCTGTGAGCTATAACTACTGAGCCCACGTGCCACAACTACTGAAGCCCACGTGCCTGCAACAAGAGAAGCCACTGCAATGAGCAGCCCGCGCACTGCAACGAAGAATAGCCTCCCCCGCCGCAACTAGAGAAAGCCCGCGGGCAGCAATGAAGACCCAAAGCAGCCAAAAATAGATAAATTTATAAAAACAAAAAAAGTAATGTTGTAGAAATATATGTACTGTCATGGAAAGACCATTGTGATATATTATTAAGTGCCAAAAGTAGAATACAGATCATGTATATCATGTGATTCTATCTTCCTGTGTGTAAGTAAGTATCTAGAAGGTTATATGTCCCAGAGTTAACAATAGCTATTTCTGGTAGGTGATATGTTTGTTGATTTTCTTTTTATAGTGAGCTAGTTTTCTTAACAAAAAAAAAAAAAAAGAAAAAATAAATAAAAAGAACTTAATTTGGGGAACAAATATCGAAAAGTAAAAGAACACCTCCACAGAAAAATGGGCAGTGGGTCTGAGCAAAACATGCTCATAAAATAAGTGCAGTGAGCCAAAAAACACATAAGGGAGTTTTCATTCTTGGTAATAATCCAACATGCAATTAAAACAAAACTGACATGCAATTATTTTCTTCCCTTCCTTTTTTTCTTTCTTTCTTGCCCATTGAACTGGAAAGCTTCTCCCACAAGAAAAGAATGCTGTTTTGGGGGTGGAATGAAATGTGCAATCTTTTTGCAAACTTTTTGATGTGCAAACTTTTTGATGAAAAATTTGTCAATGGGCAGAGTTTCAAAAATCCTCATTCTCACTGACCCCACAAGTCTCCTTCAGAACATGGAGTCTATGGAATGGAATAGAGGTTCCCAGTAAGGCTCACGTCCAGAATTTCCGTGTCAGTTTTCCACGTAACGAAGAATGATTGATTAGAAACAGTCTAATTGTTCAGGGAGAGAGAAAGGGTTAAATCTCTTATGCTGGATGCACATGCTACATTATTAAACAAGTATTTGAAAGCATATTTAATTACAGAGATTTAATGCCCTAGGGAAATGTTCAGGATATGAATATGAGTTAAAGAAAAGCAGGTTATAAAGAAGCATATGTGATATCCTAATTTTGAAGAAAAGAAACAAAATCATATTCATGTGCTTAAATTCAGCATACCTTTAAGAAAGACTGAAAGAGTATAAGTCAAAATGTTACTAATAGGTATTTCAGGTAGTGGGATTATGAACAATTTTGGTGTTCTTTACATTTCTGTACTCTCAAATTTTGCATAATAAACATTCATTTGTACATTACTAACCAGAAAAAAAATCTGAAAACTATAAAGATATGCAATGAGCCCTGTGTGACAACCCTTGTTGAAATTAATAAGCACTAATATCTTTCAGGTACCTACAAAGTGCCAGACACTGTGCTATATGTGAATCGTTTCAATTCATTCTCACAACAATTCTGTGATGAAACTACTCTTTTGGGACCCATTTTATAGATGAGGAAATTGAGGCACAAACAGCTAAAGGGATTTGCCCAAAGTCATACAGCTAATAGATTCAAACTCAGGTTTGTCTGACTCCAGAGTCCATATTCTGAACCAACTCCTAAGGACACTCTTTCTCCAGAAGGAAAGTCCGACGCACAGGCTCAGCGGTCATGGCTCACGGGTTCAGCCGCTCCGAGGCATGTGGGATCTTCCCGGACCGGGGCACGAACCCGTGTCCCCTGCATCGGCAGGCGGACCCTCAACCACTGCGCCACCAGGGAAGCCTTTGATTAGCTATTATTTCAAAGTATAGGTCAAGAATCTTCTGGAGCTTGAGTGATTCATTTGTGATATAAACAAGTACTCTGAAATTTAGTAAAGAGGAAGAGTGTGTTTTCTTTTCCCCAGAGTCACTTTTTAAAAAGTTGAGATATAACAGATATACAACATTTTCTAAGTTTAAGGTGTACCATGTGTTGATTTGTTATACTTATATATTGCAGTATGATTACCACCCTAGTGTTGGCTAACACCTCCATCACGTCCCATAATTATCATTTCTTTTTTGTGGTTAGAACATTTAGGATCTAGTCTCTTAGCAACTTTCAAGTATGCAACAGTATTGTTATCTATAGTCACCATGCTGTGCATCAGATCCCCACAACTTATTCATCTTCTAACTGCCAAGTTTGTACCCTTTAACCAAATCTCCCCAATTCCCCCAACTCTCAGCCCCTAGTAACTACCATTCGACTATCAGATTCTGTAAGTTCATATTTTTTAGATTCCATATACATGATACCATACAATAGTTGTCTTTGTCTGACTTATCTCATTTAGCATAATACCCCTAGGGTCCATGCACATTGTTACAAATAGTAGGATTTCCTTCTTTCTCATGGCTGAATAATATTCCATTGTATATATCCATGTCTTCTTTATCCATTCATCCATTGATGGACACTTAGGCTGTTTCCATATCTTGGCAATTGTGAATAATGCTGCTATGGACATGACAGTGCAGATATCTTTTCAATATCCTGTTTTCATTTCCTCTGGATGTATACTCAGAAGTGGGGTTGCAAGATTATATGGTAGTTCCATTTTTAATTTTTTTGAGGAATCTCTGTACGGTTTTCGGTAATAGCCGAACCAATTCACATTTCCACTGTTAGTGCACGAGGGTTCCCTTTTCTCCACATCCTTGCTAGCATTTTTTATCTCTTTTCTTTTTGATGACAGCCACTCTAACAGATGTGAGGTGATATCTTACTGTGATGCATTTCCCTGATAAGAAGGGTTTTAAACTACTGACTTAAATGCAGGTAAATGATCAGTTTTGATCAAAGTTCATAAGATTCTCAAAAAGTAGCTGGATTTAGTGTACCAGGCAATCTAGGTATCAATGTTGGTGAGACATAAACTATGATGGCTCATTTAATTACACATAACCTGTGAAATAAGTATGTCCCCATTTTACTGATGAAAAAACGAAGACTTATTAGGAAAACATCAGACAAACCCCAAATGAGGGGCATTTCATACAATACCTGACCAATTGTCACCAAAACTGCCAAGGTCATGAATAACAAGGAAAGTCTAAGAATCAGACCAGAAAAGACTGAGGAGACATACTGACTAAACAATTTTGTATTGTAGATGCGGTCCTTGAACCAGAAAAGGATATTAATGGAAAAACTGGTGAAACCCACATACAGTCTGGGCTTTAGTTATTAGTAATGTACAATACCAATGTTGGTTTCTCAGTTTTGATAAATGTACCATGGTAATGTAAGATGTTAATTATAATGGGGCTTGGGTGATAAAGATAAGGGAAGGTTCTACACTATCTTTGCAACTTTTCTGAAAATGTAAACTTATTCCAAAATAAAAAGTTTATTTAAAACACCTGAACAGTCTGTGATTCCTAGAAAATTTAAAACTAGAGTTGCCATATTATACAGCAATCCACTTCTGGGTGTATACCCCAAAGAATTAAAAGCAGGATCTTGAAGAGATATTTATACACTCACGTTCATAACAGCATTATTCACAATAGCCAGATGGCGGAAGGAAGCCAAATGTCCACAGCCTGATGAATGGATAAACAAAATGTGGCATATACACAGAATGGAATATAATTCAGCCTGAAAAAGAAGGACCTGGGCTTCCCTGGTGGCGCAGTGGTTGAGAGTCCGCCTGCCGATGCGGGGGACATGGGTTCGTGCCCCGGTCCGGGAGGATCCCACATGCCGCGGAGTGGCTGGGCCCGTGAGCCATGGCCGCTGAGCCTGCGCATCCGGAGCCTGTGCTCCGCAGCGGGAGAGGCCACAACAGTGAGCGGCCCGCGTACCGAAAAAAACAAAAAACAAACAAAAAAAAGGAAGGACCTTTCAAAACTTCCTATGACGTGGACGAACCTTGGGGACATTATGCGCAGTTGAAATAAACCAGTCACAAAAACATAAATACTGCATGATTCCACTTATTTGAGATGCTTAGCATAGTCAAATTTGTAGAGACAGAAAGTAGAATGGTGGTTGCCAGGGGATGGAAGGAGGGGGGAATAGGAAGTTATTGTTGAATGGATACAGAGTTCCAGTTTTTCAAGAGGAAAAGAGTTCTAGAGTTGGTGATGGTGTCACAACAACATGGACTGTACACTTAAAAATGGTTAAAATGATAAATTTTATGTCATGTGTATTTTACCACAATTAAAATAATCAATGTTTTAAAATCTGAGACTTTGATTAAGCAACTCACTAAGGGTCACCTGATAACTACTGGATTCAAACTCAGGTCTTTCTGACATCAAATTACATGTTCTTTCCAGTGCCCCCTGTTGGGGTGGTGACAGGCTAGTGATGATCCGTGTGGTTCCGGAAGTGTCCATTCACTGAGACCCTGCTTTCTCTATCTCCACTGCCTGAAATACAACCTGTCCTGGCTTCATTTCACCAGGAGGCAGGTGAGCTGTCGGGGACCCAGGCAAGTTGACTTGGTGTTAAGTCTTGGTTCTGCTACGTCCTGGTTGTCTGACCTTAGTCAAGACCAGTGAGCTCTCTGGGTCTCATTTTCCCTGTCTGACTTGAGGAATGAGGGTTGAAACAAAGTCTTCGCTTGAGGGCTGTTCAGAGGCTGAAGAGGGAGGCGAGGTTGACTCACTAACCACTGGAGGTTGCCAGGCAGGGCTGGTGCCAACGTGACCATGAGTCCTACCAGGAGAAGGAGATGCAGCCTAGAGTATTCTCTGAACCGCTAATGGAAGAGGAGACACTGGGCTCAAGCCACAAAAGACAGAGGTGACCCTTAAAGAAGGATATTCTAGGAGAAAGAAAAAGCTAAGGAGACAGGGACAGTTAGATACTAGGTGGCTGAGAGCGGTGGGGAGAAATCCGCTTCTTTTTAAGTTAAACCTGGAGAGACGATTTTTTTTTCTTTTTGGCTGCATTGCATGGCTTGCGGGATTTTATTTCCCTGACCAGGGATTGAACCAGGGCCCTTGGCAGTGAAAGCGCGGAGTTCTAACCACTAGACCGCCAGGGAACTCCCTGGAGAGACTGCCTAGAGGCTATAAGAGCGGAGAAATTGGAAGGAAGAGGGACCAGTTACCTGGCATCTTTCCACTCTCATTCTGCTGCCACCAGATCCAGGATGTCCGTTCATTCATTCACTCATTGGTTCTACATGGATTTACCAAGCTGGAGCAGTGGATGAAATGGTGAGCTGAAGACATTTGATTCCTGCCCCAATAGAGAAGGATGACTGCAACTGTTTGCCTGTCTGACTCCATACGCCTTTGTGGAATGACTGATGATCTTGTTTTCATGTGCCTCCAGGCCTTGGCCCTTGTGGTTCCCTCGGCCTGGAACACTCTCCAGTCTGCATGGCTTCTTCTTGCTGAGATGGTCTAGAGTCAGTTCCCCGCCTGCCCCCTCCCCCTCTAGCTCTTCACCCAGATTTACGAATCTCAGTACCATTTATCACTGTTGAAGTTCCTTTGCTTGTTGGCTTGTCTGTCCTTTCTCAGTAGAATGTAAGCCACTCAAGAGCAGGGTCCTTACCTGTCTCACTGCCCACAGAGTCTCAGGGACTAGTCCGTGCCTGGTAGCAGATCGGGGCTCGATAATGTGTAATAAGAGAATGCATGGATTTTGTAGATAAAGGAAGCAGATGCAGAAAAGGGAAAGACTAAAAAAAAAAAAAAAAAGAAAAAAAGAAAAGGGAAAGACTGGTCATGAGCGTGAAATTGTATAATTATAGACCCAGTACTAAACGAGCATGGGCATTTCAGTTATGGAATGGAGGGTGGCAATTTAAAAACAATAACAAAACTAAGAGATAAAGGAGGTAAAGTAAGGGCAGGTGGGAGCAAGGAGTCGCCTGCTTTCTAAAATGGAGATATCTATAATCAACACCTTTTAACATATTTGTCAGCCATTTGTATGTCATCTTTGGAGAAATACCTGTAAATAAATAAATAAGATGGAGAGATCTACAAAGAAAACACCCTGACTTCACTCTCCTCTTTTTCCTCATCTCTTTTCTGAACCTTGGTTGCTGAATTATTTTGGAAGCACTATCTCTCACGTGGTAAAGGAAGATTTAAAGTTTAACAGTTCCTTCAGCTTCATGTTGGCTTCCTTGTCTTCTATTAAAAGAAAATGAAATAAATTTAAAAATAGCAACTATAAGGTATTAAGGTTTAAAAATAAATGTATTTTTTCTGTCTGTCAACCCTGTACCTATCTATCTACCTATCTCGATAAATAAATAAATATGCTTAAAAAGATGTCTGGGATTTATCTAATATTCATGAAAGTTATTTCTGGCTGATAAAATTTTGATTTTCTGTGATTTTCCTGCATAGTTTTAAGTTTTTACAATGTACATGTATTGTACCCCTTTTGCAAGAAGAAAACGATTTTTAAAAAACAATTGAAAGCAGGTACACCAAAATGTAATTGATAGTTAATTTTGGATGGTAGGAATATTAAGAGTTTTTTTTTTTTTTTTTTTTTTTTTTGTGGTACGCGGGCCTCTCACTGTTGTGGCCTCTCCCGTTGCAGAGCACAGGCTCCGGATGCGCAGGCTCAGCGGCCATGGCTCACGGGCCCAGCTGCTCCACGGCATGTGGGATCCTCCCGGATGGGGGCACGAACCCGCGTCCCCTACATCGGCAGGCGGACTCTCAACCTCTGCCCCACCAGGGAAACCTTAAGATATTTTATTTGTAATTTTTCTGAATTTTTTTTATTTTGAAGAGGAATTTATAAAAGGAAAAATGTGAATTTAAGATTAATTCTTCAGGGATCCAGAGAGGGCAAGCAGAGTCAAGGTCAAGGTTGATGAGTCCTGGGTCAAGGCATCTTTTCAGCCAGGAGAGGCCCCAAGGCAGACAGCTAACAGGAAGGATACCGTAGCCAGGTTAGGGTCTCAGGGAATGGAATTGAAGTTGCTATTGGAAGCTGGACCTCTCCTGGCTTGCGGGCACCCAGCAGGAGCACACCGGCTTCCCCCTGGGTGGCAGAGGTCGGTTCCAGGGAGAATTTTTAAGCAGTGAAAGGGCTAAATTCTCACAGTTCCTACAGTGCCTATACAGATGCTGAGGTTTGACAACTGGAGCTCAGAGACCTGTCCAGACCCTCGCAGGAAGCCAGGTACAAAACAAGTGTTCCACGATTATAAGTGAATCTGTGTAGTAGGCAGTACGTGGAGCATCACGTGAAGATTTTTTTTTTCTTTTTCTAGAGTGGAGAGACATTCATTTTGGGAAGAAGCCACTGGAATAGGAGAAACTGCATAAGACAGGGGAGGGAGGGAGGGGCCCAAGGCCACTGGGTGGGTTAAAATGATAGGGGAGGTAAGGCACTGGGTGGGGGACAGAGAGGCAGCCTTCACTTCCATAATGTTGAAATCACACACTTGTGTGTCTGTCTTTTCACCGGACTGTGACCTCCTTCTACGGCTTGTATCCCCATCGCCTAGCAGGGCGCCCTGTTCCCCTAAGTGCTCCATAGATGATGAACTGAACGGAGGCAGCTCCTCGCTTCGGTCCGGTCCCGGCTCTTGTAGAGAAAGCAAGATAAACACATTCCCCGCAGGAGGCCAGGGTTCTCTTGCTCCTTTGGGGGAGACTACTGGGCATTCACAGGGGTAGTTTAATACTCCGGAGTGGAGGGATTGGTGCAGACAGCCGGTCCTCTGCACGGATTTGCCAACCTCAGCCCCGGGGGACAGCTGGAGACGTCGAAGGAGGTGGGAAGGTGCGTGCGCCCCTCTTACCAGGCCCGCGGATGCTGGTGGTACCCAAGGAGGCGCCCGGATCACTAGGGATAGAGCTAAGCCAGGGGTCTTCTGCGCGAAGTGCTCCCATCTCAGAGCATCCTGGTTCACCTATTTCACTAAACTCGCCTTCCCCATCCGGCAAGTGGGAAGGCTCTCTGCCTCCAGGACCCCTGGGGGCGGGGCTGGGAGGGGTGGGGAAGAGAGCAGGACTGCTGAAACAGCTGCACGCAAGTGAATGGTTATCACCACGGGGTTCGAGCTGGCTCTCTCGGGCCGCGGCGCGAGCGCGGCCGGGTTCCCCAGCCC
>NW_020172779.1:11415250-11429988 GCF_003031525.2 Neophocaena asiaeorientalis asiaeorientalis
CGCGTGCGGCCGCCGAGCACATGGGCCCGCGGGCCGGGCGGACTCCGGGCGGCCGGGACCCGGAGTATCAGCGAGGGGCCGCGAGCGAGGGTGGGCCCCGGCACGCGCCCGGAACCCCCTGAGTGGATTTCCACGCGGAAAGGCTGTTGGCGGCCCCGGTGACCTGCGGAGACACGGTTGAATCCACCTTCCAGTAAGTTAGAATTCTGTCCTCTGCCTTTCTGGAAACTCGGAAGCCTCGGCCTTGCGGGTCGGGATGCGTGGTGAGTAACTGGACGGAAGGAAGGGGCTTTCGGATGCCAGTGGGTGTGTTCACTGTGCACTTTTCTCATCCCCAGACTCTGGACTGGCAGCGAGTTTGGGCGTTTGGGGTGGGGGGAGGGGAAGAGGGTGACATCAAATGGCCCTTGCAGGGAGATAATTCTGGATTTGTGCTCTTGCTGAAAAGCGTGTTATTATCTAACCTCCCAATATAGACCCCCTCCCGTCGGTACGGGTTTGGATCCGCAGAGACGGTCTGGAGGCCCCTTTTGCTAACCGAGAGGTCTGTGAACCATACGATGCGACCTCCATCCTCTGACCGTCTCCTCCCCCTTAACCCCTACAAGGTGATTTCCGAAAACTCAGCAACTCTGTTTCTTGAAACTTTCTCAGCTTTTGCATTGCACTTACCGATTTGCCGGGGCCCTCACACCCCTATCATGGTAATTCTTTTGGCATGGATTGTTGATTTGGTTAGATTTATCCTCCCTAGGCTAATGTGCTCTTATTAATGCCAGTGTTTGTGGTCCGGAGTGTAGCCTCTCGGGAAGGGCAGCCATGAGGCTGCATGTGTTCGGTGCGCGGATACACCATGAATTTTCCTGAGAGTTGGCAGGCATGGAATATTCTTGTGTTCACTCGAGCCCCTGATTTCAGGCCCTTCTGTAAGTTGGGAGAAGAGAGGAAATCCCTTGTGAGGGGTTTTAGGGAGAAGAGGGTGAGGTTGTGGTGTTTCCTTTCTGGTCTTCTGTTCTCCAGAGAGAGGCTGGCAGCCCCGTCTCATCCCTCCGTTCCCCCACCACTTGGCGTCCTGGCTACTGGAGCTGTTTAGTTGCTGGAGAAAACCCTGAAGAAACGTGTGTTTGTCTGCGGTGGCTGGGCGGGGCTCTGAGGAGGTAGGGACTGCATCTGCTCTGCTCCTTGTCATAGGGTGTCGCAGGCCTCTTTTGCATACTGGCAGCGACAAGTTGAGGCTTGTTCATTTGACACAGTCCTGTGGTCACAGCGAATCTCTCTAAAGCTCTAACCAGTGGAGAAGGGGGTTGTATGGATCCTCTGAACTCTGAGTGGGACTTCCTGAAAGATTTATTAGGAGAAAAACCTTCCTGGAAGCAGCAGAAGAACAAACACAGAATCTCTGGCTGGGCAGAGCCTCGTGGCCTGGTCTCCACTATCTGGGAGCAGTTACATCTTGGAGGTGAGGAGTGCCTCGTGGTCTGAGGCCTTGGCACGAGGGCCCGACTGGAATTCCATGCATGGGTCTGGTGATGGAAAGGCTCCGTGGGTGCAGGGCCGATCGTAATGCTGTACCCAGTGAACTCCCTGGGGGGATTTGTTATGTGATCACGTTTTTGTTTTGCCTGGTTAAGTGTGGTTTTTATTCTTGTTGTTGCTTTGCCGACTTTGAGTGCAGAATTTTGCATAAACCAGGCTTCCCCTGAAAAGTAGAAGAAATCAGTTTCTTTTTCTGGTTGCTTTTCCTCTCTCTTCCTCCGTCTCCTCTCCGTCCCTCCCCCATGCTGTCCGGTTTGTCCTTTCTGTCCAGGGCTGGAGCTTTTCTGGACTGGAAAGAGGGAGTTCTTCTCAGCTCTGAAATATCAGAACTCACCCCCTCCCGCCCCCTCCAGCCCCGCAACTGATTTCTGTGATTGCTGGTCTGAAACCCGGTGATTCTTCACCGTCCATATCCAGTTGATCTCTTGTGCTTTTAGCTTCTTTTTCTTCCTCCTAAATGGCAGGCAGGCAGGCTGGGTTTGGGAGTCTGTGTCCCAGGGCCTCCGCCTGCCCGGGATGGACAGTTTTCTCGGAAAGCTCAACGAAAGAACCTCCTGGACGATAAGACAGCCTTCCTTTATTCCTCTTTGTGTGATTCTCCCTGAATTTGGTCACACCAATGGCGGTGTTGACCCTTTCCTGCGGAAGTGAGGACCTGGGAGAGTTGCTGGTCCATATTCTTTGGCGAGGTAGCCGCGGGCCTGCTAACGAACGGCCGCACTTCACTGTGTGTTAGATGTCAGATGGCTTCCTGGATGCTCAAGCTTTTTACTTTGTATTTCCTTTCCTAGTTGGCTGGAGACATGGCATTCTCCCTGTTTTGTTTGTTTTTTTTAAACTCCGGATGCTGGTTTGTAATCTCTGTAAGAGGCCAGGACTCCTCCTTTATATACCCTGTGTCTGCGGTGGGGTGGGGGGAAACCCTGAATCAAGATGGAAACAGAGCAACAACGTGGAATAATTTTGACCGTAGATGAGTTCCGTTGACGGTCACTTCTACCCCTTCCCTAGAAAACCTCAGAAACTCTAGGCCTTACAGGAGAATGCTGCTAAAATGGGTCCTTTGACGGGTTCTTCCTCTATCTCTTCCGTTTTTCTGGTCCCAGTAATCTAAGGATCTAATAACAGTAATAGTAAGTGATAATAATAATAGTTTCTTTCTTTGTTTTTTTGGCCGTGCCGTGTGGCACGCAGGATCTTAGTTTCCCCACCAGGAATCGAACCCGCACCCCCTGCAGTGGAAGTGTGGAGTCTTAACCACTGGACCGCCAGGGAAGTCCCGATAATAGAAGTAGTTTCTATAGTAACATTGAAATCGTATATCAGGCCAAGCATGTTCTTCCCATTTCATGCTCGCTATAGCCTCACCAAGGCAGTTATGATAAAATGTCTAGCAGTGATGGAGTTCTTATGACGGGCCAGACTCAGTTCTAAATGCTTTAGATATGTTATCTCATTTAATCTCCCAACCATCGCATAAGGTATTATTATTATTATTATCACTGTTTTGCAGATGGGGGACCCACAGCTCAGAGAGATTAAAAATATCCCTACCCTCACCGCCAGGTCACACAGCTAAGGAGTGGCAGAGCCACTGGGATTTGGACCTGGGCCATCTGGCTCCCTGGTTCTCTAACCACTCCTAGAAGTTAGAGGACAGTGAAACTAAAAGCAAGCAAGGATGCTTCTCGGCCTGGAGCGGGAGGGATCAAGTGTGTTCCCCAGTCTGCCCTCCTCACCCGGCACAGATGGAAACCCCAAACCCTGTGTGAAGACACTGCCTGCTCTGGCTGCCAGCCCGTTCCACTAACACTGGGGTCAGGAAGTCATGGGAGGGGGGCTGCAGTGTTTGAAAAATTCTGGACGGGGGTCTGGGGAGCCTGCGCAGAGCCTCAGTCTTGGTGTGAAATCTCCGGGCATTTGCAAAACGCTACACCCAGGCGTCCTGCCTGGCTTTGTGACCAGCATATAATCACTGTGAGCATTCGGAGCAGATGGGAGACAGAGCTCTTTCTGCAAATGATCACATACCCTCCCCCCGATCCCCTGCCCCCGCCCCCCAAACTATCTGAGTACCTGTCTCTCTTCTGAGTGGGTGCTGGTCCTGTAGCAGCCCTAACAATACAAGGATTGTGGTGGCCCCTCTCCCAACCCTGTCATTAGAAACGAAAACAATGCCAGCCCATAAACACAAGATTCACATACGCGAGGCCAAAATGGTCTCAGTCACTTTTAAATTCCAGAATTCGGAATGTTTTTCTTTTATTTTCTCTTCCTCTTTTTTCTGAGGGGGGCAGGCAGGGGTATGGGGTGTTGTTCTGCTGGTGCCTGGTGGGTAGTCTGAGCCCCAGGGTTATTTGTTGAGCTGCCTCTTTTCCCTCCTGGACCATGCATTTCTTGGGAGCAGCAGGGGGCCGGGAAGGCATGGGGGATGCTGGCAGTCATCTTCATCTGGTGGCTCACTCAGCCCTGGGACTTTGTTGGATCAGGTGGCTGCCAAGAACTGCTTTATTTTCAAGGAAACAAGCGATGCCCAGTCTCCAGTCATTGTCTTCTTAGATGTGAAACAGCCCGACAGGGTGGGAAGCAGAGGGTTTGCCCTGAGGGAAGGGACAGGGAAGAAAGGAAGGAAGACTGAAAGCGGCAGAAGGCACCTGGGTCGCCTGAGACCTGGGTTCCTTTGGGGCAAGTTACCTGACCTCTGTAAGCCTGTTGACTCGCCTATGAAATGGGGATGGTAAAGCACCAGCTTCACCGGTGGCTGTGAGGAGGAAATAGGGGATGAACAGCTGGCGGGTGTTCAGCACAGCGCCTGGGCTCCTGGTAAGTGCTCAGCAAAAGTTAGCTAATATTATTACTGTTACAATTATTGGGTTTTATTACGTCCTGTGGCTGCTTGGAGTGGTGGTTTCTGAATACGTTGTAATGCGTAAAGGTAACATTCTGGTTACATAGATCATAAAATGGCAGTGACTTCACTAGTGTTCTTTGCAAGCATCTGAACAAAATACTGGCTAATAGATGTAAGAAAGAGATAGAAATGGGGAGAGGTCTCAGAAAGGACAGGAATCAGAGGGTGCCCCTCAGGTGTCAGCCTGCTTTTATATGTATATATAAAGTTTTTTTCATTTTTGGCTGCGTTGGGTCTTTATTGCTGCGCGCAGGCTTTCTCTAGTTGCGGCAAGCCGGGGCTACTCTTCGTCGCGTAGCGCAGGCTTCTCAATGCGGTGGCTTCTCTTGTTGAGGAGCACGGGCTCTAGGCATGTGGGCTTCAGCAGTTGTGCGTGCAGGCTCAGCTGTTGTGGCTCGCGGGCTCTAGAGCGCAGGCTCAGTAGTTGTGGCGCACGGGCTTAGTTGCTCCGTGGCATGTGAGATCTTCCTGGACCAGGGCTCGAACCCATGTTCCCTGCAGGACATTGGCAGGCGGATTCTTAACCACTGTGCCACCAGGGAAGTGCCGTCAGCCTGCTTTTGCAGGTTACTTCAGCTCTCGCTGCTGCTGAGAGGAGAATAGTTTCCCCCTCCCAGGGAGGATGCAAAGCACTTAGCACAGTGGAAGTAAGCTCTTGAGGAAGACATAAAAATGATTGTTATTATTGGTTATTCTTCAGGGCTCCCTTTCCCTGGTAATTTGGCCCTAACATTTGCTACTCTGTTTAAGATGGATTGGTTGAGCCATTCATTTACTGAGCAGTTGCTGGGTGGCAGGCACTGTTCTAGCTCCTGGAGATCCAGCAGGGAAGAAAAGAAACAAAAATCTTTGTCCTCCTAGAGTTTCCATTCTATCCAAGCCACACAGTGGGGACAGGGTGGTCCCCACAGGGAGTTGGGGAATGGATAGAGGCAGCGCAGACAAAAACTACACCGACTCCTGACACCACTGTATTAGTAGATGTAAGGTGCTTAGCACAGGGCTGCCATGTGGTAGTGACTATGTAAGTGGTGGTTGCTATATTTATAATTATTGCCTTCCTTTGGGGGCTGCCTCATAAAATAGCAACCTCCCTAACTCCCATTTCTATTCCTGAGTCTCACTGTTGTCCATAGTACTTGTTATGGACTGAATGTTTGTGTTTCTCCAAAATACATATGTTGAAATATTAACCCCCAATGTGATGGTATTTAGAGATGGGGCCTTTGGGAGGTAATTATGGATAGGTGAGGTCATCAGGGTGGGATCCTTGTGAGGTGATTAGTGCCCTTATCAGAAGAAATACCAGGGAGCTTGCCTTCTCTCTCTGGCCATGTGAGAACACAGCAAGAAGGTAGTTGTTTACAAATCAGGAAGAGAGCTCTCATCAGAAACCAGATTGGCCAGAACCTTGGTCTTGGACTTCTAGCTTCCAGAACTGTGAGAAATACATTTCAATCATTTAAGCTACCCCATCTGTAGTATTTTGTTATGGCAGCCTGAACAAACTGAGACAGTACTAATCGTTACCTGATATACCGTATATCTGTCTTCTCTCCTGAAATTGTAAACTCTGTAGGGCTGAGGGCTTCATTCATTCATTTATTCATTTTCATCAATTCAGCAC
Source organism: Neophocaena asiaeorientalis asiaeorientalis (assembly GCF_003031525.2). Classification (NCBI taxonomy): domain Eukaryota; kingdom Metazoa; phylum Chordata; class Mammalia; order Artiodactyla; family Phocoenidae; genus Neophocaena; species Neophocaena asiaeorientalis. The sequence goes on from NW_020172779.1 coordinate 11,421,325, forward strand.
ATACTTATTGCATGCCTACTCTGTGCCAAGCAGGGTTCTAGGTGCTGGGAATGCGGAAAGGAAAAAGAAAGATGTTGCATGAATGGTGCTTGCATTGCAGCTGAGGTAGACATTGGGAACAGCAGACATAATACACTGAGGACATTTACAGTGTATCCGAGGGTAATGTGTTCTATGGGAACAAGTGGAGCAGAGTCAGGGTCTGGAGGGCTGTGGTGGGCTGCACTGTTAAGGCGGCTTCAGGGCAGCCTCTGTTGACAAGCTGTTACTGGAGCAGCCTTGAAGGAGGTGAAGGGGTTAGTCTTAGAGGATGGTGTTCCTGGCCCAGGGAAGAGCCAGGTTCGAGGCTGAGGGCAGGGGTGGGCCTGTGAGAGGGAGAAGCAGGATGAAGAACGGATTGGAGTGGTGAGAGCAAGGTGGACAGAGGTGGAAGGGGAAACCAGAGCAGTGTTCAGCGGCGTTGCACGTGAAGTCTCCAGGCCTTTCTAAAAGACTCTGTCTTGTGCACAGTAAAATGGGGAGCGACTGAAGGGTTTAAAACAAAAAGCTGATTTGCTCTGATTTAGCTTTCAAAATGATCAATCTGGCTGCTGTGTTGAGAAGAGACTAAATCTAGGCCAGAAGTCAGGACACCCGGGTCAAACTGCAGGGGCTGCAGGTGCGTGGTCCAGGCTGGTAGTGGTGGACAGGAGCTTCTGGACTGCTCACTGTGGTATCCCCAGGCATCTAAAAGTGCCCTATCCAATGCGGTAGCCACTAGCTTTATGTGGCCGCTGAGCACTTGAAATGAGGCTGGTCTGAATGGAGATGTACTAAGATACACGTTGGATTTCAAAGACTTAACACAAAAAAAGTGATATATATTCCGTAACATCTTAAGGAAAAACCCGAATGAACTTTTTGGCTAACCCAATATCTCATTACTGAATTCGTTAACGTTAATTACATGTTGAAATGGTATCTTGGATATATTGGGTTAAATATGATACATCGCTAAAATTAATTTCACCTGTTCCTTTTTTTTTTTTTTTTAAATGCAGTTACTGGAAAATCTAAAATTACCTGTAGCTCAAATTCCATTTCTATTGGGCAGTGTAGCTCTACGACAGCGCCTGGGCCGTGATAGGCATTCAGTGAATCCAGAGTGAGTGGGTGAGGGCCAGGCACAGGGGATTCTGCACGGAATAAGGAACCATCCCTGTCTTCAGGAAGCTCCCAGTGTGGGGACTTCCCTGGTGGCGCAGTGGTTAAGATTCCGCCTGCCAATGCAGGGGACCCGGGTTCGAGCCCTGGTCCAGGAAGATCCCACATGAGGCAGAGCAACTAAGCCCATGCGCCACAATTACTGAGCCCACGAGCCACAACTACTGAGCCCGCGTGCCACAACTACTGAAGCCCATGCTCTGCAGCAAGAGAAGCCACCACAATGAGAAGCATGCTCACCGCAACAAAGAGTAGCCCCCGCTCGCCGCAGCTAGAGGAAGCCTGCGCGCAGCGACTGCTGACCATAGCGGCTGGGAGGCAGGGAAGACAGGTGGGAATGGAGCTGCAGGCAACTAGGTCTGGTGTGACTGAGAAGGCTCGAGCAGGAGGGACGTGGGAGATAGGTCTCCAGTCTCAGCGAGGGCCTTGCAGACAGGGAACAGAGAGCTGAGGACCCTGGGCCTTGGGACTGTGGCTGAGGTGGGAGAGGCAGGAGTGGCCAGTGGGTCAGCCCCACCTGCTGGCCCACTGGCCACTTAATGACCAGCAGAAGTGATTTAAATGGGTCCTGCCAACCCTGGGATTGTAACCAGGAGTAAATTCCCAGGTTTACATTTAGAAGGATAACAAATGTAATAGAGGATGGGTCTAGGAGGGAGGTGCCTGACATGGCCCTGGGTGGACAGAAATGTAATCAGGAAGATTTGAATGAGCTCTCCTCTGATGAAAAAAATACAAGCTTATCTCTAAAAATCTGGGGGGGAAAGTCTATAAAGATAAGTATTATTTCTTGAGTTAAATCCAATCACTGTTTTGTCTTTACTGTTGCTTTTTTAAAAAAAGGTTGTAATTATGGTATGTATCAATATGTTTGTGTCCTGACTTTTCTTAGTTATCATTAAGTTGTAAGCATTCCTGAATATTATTACATATGCTTTTGTCCATGTCATTTTTTATTGGGTAGATGATATTTCTGCAATGCTTAGCTCATAATAGAGCTACATATAGCTTATATATATAAATCTTCTATTTTTCGTTTCATTTTTTTGATAAACTCCCCGTCCTAGGATTATTGCATCATAGCATCTACTATTTATTTATTTCTGGCTGCGTTGGGTCTTCGTTGCTGCACACGGGCTTTCTCTAGTTGTGGCGAGCAGGGGCTACTCCTCTTTGCAGGGCGCGGGATTCTCATTGCGGTGGCTTCTCTTGTTGTGGAGCACGGGCTCTAGGCACACGGGCTTCAGTAGTTGTGGCATGTGGGCTCAGTAGTTGTGGCTCGTGGCTCTAGAGCGCAAGCTCAGTAGTTGTGGTACGTGGGCTTAGTTGTTCTGCAGCATGTGGGATCTTCCCAGTCCAGGGCTTGAACCCGTGTCCCCTGCACTGGCAGGCATATTCTTAACCACTGTGCCACCAGGGAAGCCCCGCATCTCACTATTTTAAAAGTTTTAGTTAAATATTGTAACTCATGAGATTTGCACTGAAGCCAAATTTGCTATTATCTGGTGAGATGCGTGATGTTTGTTGCTGTCCATGATACACTATGTCATGAACAATTAAGTATAGTGTGTATTAAATGCTAGACATACGTGCATATACATCATATGCACCTGTATTAGCTTTTTCTTAACTTCCATTTATTTAGCAGATATTTGTGGGATGCCTGTTGTGTGCCATGCACTGTTCAAGGTCTTGGATGTTCAGTAGTGATCACAACAGATATGGTACCAGTTCTAAAGGAGCTTATTACTTAGTGGGGAGACAAGCAAACATACACCAAAAAGTAACACTACTGTAAGGAATATGGAAGAATATGAAATCGAATAATGTGGAAGATCGTGTGTATGAGGTGAGGGGATTCACACTGAAATCCTACATTTGAGTGAGACACGAAGATTTGGGGGAAGTTAACCAGAGAAGGAGCAAAGCACAAAGGAGAAGATTGATAAATATGACTGTATAGTAAAGAAAAAAAGACTAAGAAAAAAAAAAAAGAACAGCTTTAATAATAAAGAATAAAGAGTTCCCCAAAGTCAACCACAAAAAAACCAAACAGCCTCATAGTAATGTGAGTAAAAGATATGAACAAACAGTTCTGAAAAGAAGAAAGCATAATGGACAGTGCATGTGGAAAGATTCCAAATGTCCCTAATATAGTCAGGTGTACTGAGGTCTGATCTGTAGACCCTAGAGTCCACCCTGTTTAGCAGACCGCTAGGTGGTTTGATAAATGCACACAGCTGTGTAACATAGTCATGTCCATCATCATGAAGATACAGAACATTTCCATCCCCTGCCAAAGTCCCTCCTGCTTCTTTGTAGTTAACCTCCTCCCTGACCCTCAGCTTCTAACAATCACAGATTTGTTTCCTGACCTCATGGTTTGGTTTTGCCTTTCGTGTATAAATGGCATCGTCCAGGATGTAGCTCTTTGAGACTGGTTTCTCTCCTGCAAGTGAGATCTTCCACCTTGTATGTGTCAGTCGTTAGGCGGGTTAGATTGCAGAGAAGTGTCCTGTTCTCTGGATGTGCCACTGTTATCCATCTTCCAGTGGAAGGACACTTGCGTTGTTCCTGGGGCACATTTTTTCACGTTTTAAAACGTGCCAAAAATAGGAAGTCTGACGCAAGTCTTGAGGAGGCTGTGTGGGGCATGGGGTCCCCTGACTCAGCTAGTGAGTGTGGGGTTGCTTGAGAGACCAGTTGGCAGAACGCAATGAAATCAAAACATACGTGCAGCCCCACGCCTCGGTACCTCTGAGAATTCACAGCTCATGTTATGTGTTGTTGAAGGATACTTCGAGGTGGGTGTGAATGTCTAAAAGAAAATGGACTGGAAGGATCTAGATCAAATTCGCTCTCATCCTCCTGGGAGGGAGGAGAGGGTGGGGCTGGTGGTGACGGTCAAAGGCTACTTTAACTTTACCTTTCATGTTTTATAAAAGAAGAATATAGGCACATATATCACTTCTGCATTTTGAAAACATATAGTAAGGAAAGCAGACCGTGTGTATATATGACCACACGTTCATGGTTGTAAATTCAGGGTTTTAAAAATTTCTTTTAAAAACTAGTTTGAAGGGACTTCCCTGGCGGTCCAGGGGTTAAGACTCCGAGCTTCCACTGCAGGGGCTGCGGGTTCGATCCCTGGTTGGGAAACTAGGATCTCACATGCCACCAAAGCAAACAAACAAACAAACAACAGAAAAACTAGTTTGAGGGGGAGGTATTCTAGCCCGAGAGAACAGCATGCATGAAGGACCCAAGGCAGGAAAAAGTTTGGGAAGTTCATGATGTCAAGAGACTCCTGTGGGTGGAGTGGATTGAATGTCCAAGGGTAAGAGACACAGGACCTGGACGGGGTCCAGGGTGGGCAGGTGTCTGGTCTTGGAGGCCTTAAGCACTAGTCCAGGCCTCTGTGGGCTGCTGAGTGGGGCGGAGGCCTGGTTTGATTGACATTTTTGCTGGGTAGACAATGGATTGGATGGTTGACAGTGGTAGCTGGGTCCGTTTGGAGGCTGTGTGGCAGCCATCCAGATGAGGACCCTGGACCCTGGCTCTAGCAGTGGAGAGGGGGAGAAGAGGACAAATTCAATATTTATTTTGGGGAGAGAAAGGACTTCTGCCTGGAGGGCAAAGTTGGAAGGGATCCAGGTGGGACTGAAGAGGTAGCTGAGGACCTTCCAGTCCCCGTGAGGAGCTTGGACTTTATCCCGAGGGCGGTTGGGAACTGTGGGAAGTTTTGAACAGGGGCAGGGACGAGATCAGAGTGGCATTTCAGGGAGACCTGTGCACATGCGGTGTCCTGGGCCTGGGGTCACTGAAGAACATTCTATAGTTAATGTGGCTGAGAATACACCAGTGACCCTCTGGTTGGATGCTTGGCTTTTCCTGTTTTTCAAAAGGAAAGAGGAAAAAGAAAAGGGCATCTGTGTGGGAAGCCCCTGAAATTTACGGGAGAGCAGCTGTAGGAACAGGGGTCCCTTCTGGCATTTATCGTGTAGGGGTTTATCCCACAGTCCACTTAAGTAATCATTCATCCAACCGGGGCCAGGGGCAGCTTTGGGATCACTTAGCCAATCTTCTCACTGAGAGACTTCAAAGAGAGATCACTCCTATCCTTGTGGTGTATCGCTTTTTACAAAACAGACGGTTGCATTCGGTCCAAGAACAACCTATGAGGCTAAGGCCAGACTGTCCTGGCCGGGTTGACGCTCAGAGAACACCTCCGGTGGAGACCTGGGGCTTCTTCCGCCGGCTGTGCTTCTCAATGTCATTGCATCCGGATCACCAGCCTTGCAGCGCCGCTCTCCCCTCAGCACACTTGGGAGGAGATGGCCTCCCCGGAAGTGCTCTGGAAATAGAAGGGGAGCTCGGGGCTGCCCCCTGGCCTTTGCTTGGTGCAGAGTTCCCCTGTCCTCTCGCCATGCCTCGAGGTTGGCCAAAGGCAGTGTCTCTTGCCTGTCATTTCCCTGGACAGTCCACATGTGCTTTCTCCGCTAGAGACACTGCCCACATACTTATCCCGCTTTTCTCTGCAAAGGGTTTTGAAAAAAACGAGGGGTGCCAAAGGATAGGGGAGATCACTGTATCAGTCATGGTAACGCGTGGAGGTGGTCTCGGCAGCCGCGGCTTACACAGCAGCATACGACGGTTTTCACATTTTATACCTGAGCTGTTGCTGACACCCTTGACCCTTGATTATGCACCTCTTTCCCCTTTGGTCCAGCAGTGAGACCCGGCAGCACTGGCGCCAGAACACCCTCTGGAGAGCATCCACTACCGGCCCCAGCTGTCTCCCTGCTCCCACGCCTGGCTTTTAAAAGGGCAAACTAGATCCTGAGACTCAACGACTTAAAAGCTTTTATGGCTTCCCATTATTAGTTCGAGTACCTGCTGTAGAATAGACCCTCATGAGTATTGATTGAACTGCTGAGTGATGTGAACCCCGTGATGTGTATCTGGGATAAGGACCCAGCCCTCACCAACCCTCCAGGCTGAGTGCTTTCTGCCAGATGGATGCCTCTGCTTGGATCAGAAGGAAGGCTGGTCTGATTAGAGGCAGCTGGTGAATGTCGGTTTTGAATAATGAAGGTTTGGAATGGCGCTATTCTTTGGAGAGGGTAGGTGCCTGCAGATTCACTTGTGACAGTCACGTCTCACCCAGCTGGGGAGATGGGACAGATTTCAATTCCTTTCCCACTTCCTCTTCTAATTAACTCCTGTTGATGCTTTATGACTCAGCCTAGGGGTCACCTCCTTCAGGAGACATTCCTTCATCCCCTCCATGCACCCTGAGCTGTCACAACTCACATCCTGTTGTGTTGTGGCCATGGATTCCCAACAGGGCTTGCAAACTCAGTTGCTTAGGAAGACGAGCAGATGATATAAATGCACCAGGTGAACCCGATAGAACACAGTAGGAAGGGTGTGGACTGGCCGACAACTGGTCCCCTCTCTGGACCAGAGGCGGCTGCTCTTTGATTCCAGCTCCCCCTCTCCGCCTCCCCATTTCCCCAGGCCGGAAAGGAGATTCACGGCTGCCAGACCTTCTACTTTTGAAAGAGAAGCTGGGTATCATTCTGTTTTTTAATGAAAATTCTCCTGATTTTCAAATGTTTCAATTCAGATTTTTAAAGAAGGCTCACAGGCCAAACAAAACACGTGTGGGCCTGACGAGGCCCCTGGGGCCAGCAGTTTGCAGCCCCTGCTTATGGCTCTCCCTGTCCCATTGCACAAGCTCTTCCAGACATGACGTGCTTTTCTGTGCCCCCAGCACCTTGCAGGGAGCTGGCAGGGCTTGGTGGATGCTCCCTGCTTAAACCCTTATTGACTTGGGTGCTGCAATAGAGTGCCTCCCGCATAGACGGCATTAACAGTTTTTCTCTTAGAACTGTTTGCACATAATGCTGTTCTGAGTTGCTTCTTCAGCCCCCTGCATGCTTCCGTGATAGGCTGCGTGTCCCTGGAAAACTAATCATTTCCTAAATGTTAACTGCTCTTTTCCTTTTCCCCTTCCCTCTCCACCCCCTCAACACATGTTGGCCTTTTTTGGGGGGTGTGGGAGGGGAAGCCAGACCTTTCGTATGCTGCTGGGCTCCTAAAGTGTTGGTCAGCTGTTATTAGGCAGTGGTGGTTTCCGGCTAGCTCATGGACTTTTGCCCTCCAAGTTGGTGAGCTTTTGCTCATTTCCATCGGGGGAAAAATGCATGACTTTCAGATTTCTCTTCGTTTATGGTGAGCCATCATGGCAAAGTTGCTTAAAGAAACAAGCCAATCAGCTACCAGGAGGAAGCAAAAGCCCCACCCTGTTTTGTTCCGTGTTTTCCATCTTGTTATCTGTCTTCACATTGTGGAGGCAAGACTCAATAAGGAGCTTAATATGTGCCTGAAACTGAGCAAGGCTCTGGGGAAATAGAAAAGAACCGTGGATTTGATAGTCTGGAAGATCCATCCTTACCTTTCAGAGATGCAGAGGGAGAGCAAAACCAACGACAATGACGACACAGTGTTAATGCAGCTGTAGTGCAGCGTCACGTTCTTTATTTAGCATTATTTAGCTATAAAATGGCATCATAGAGATATTAAGCCCTGACTCTGTGCCACTGTTAAGAACTTGTCCATAGTAATCCATGTAGATAATAACTATGAACTGATGACACGGAAAAATCACAGTGGAACAGCGACGTTCAATGACCCGGGATTTACTGTGTGTCTCACTTGCTGGTTCTGTGCTAGGGCTTGTAGCTACACTTGGGGAATCCCTTGAGATCCCCACCCCCCTAGTCCAGTGCAGGGATACAGACGTGTGCTTTTGCACATGGCGACGACACCAGGGTGAGGTCGTGGTTGTCAGAGAGGGACAGGGTGATGCTGGTTCTCAGGGGATGAAGCAGCTGATGACTGAGGTCCAGCTGGCCCGGGAGGCTTCTTTTAGAGGAGGTGAGCCTTGCGATAGGGTAATGGGTGGCAGAAGGAGAGGGGTTTGCCTGTTACAGAAGGGCTATAGTCTCTGTTTCTTATCTTGGAATGGGAATACTATTTCCTCCCTCTGGTTGGTTGTAAGGATTTGTACTAATAACAATAGCATGATTACTGACAACAGCTGGTGTTCTGTGAGAGCCCACTGTGTGATGGGCACAATGCCAAGGGCTTCCCTTCCATCACCCCATACACTGATCAGCAATACCTTATGGGATAGGAACCATCATCAGCCCCGTTTTTCAGATGGGACAAACTGAGGCTCAGAGACGTTAACTGACTTGCCCAAGTTCACACAGCTATTAAAAGGCAGGTTGGAACCCAGGTCAGAGTGCAAAGACTAGGTTTGGAACCAATCCATTAACCAATCTATTAACTTCAGATACCCAGGAAGTATAAAAATGAATCCTTTTCCCTAAGAAGTTTCTTTTTATTCCCAACCCTGCTTTCCCATCCCCCTCTTCTTTACGCACCCCCCCC
>NW_020172779.1:11430051-11469838 GCF_003031525.2 Neophocaena asiaeorientalis asiaeorientalis
CTTTGGCTGCAAATTTTAGCTATGATAACCCACATCTCCAGTTCTAAACTAGACAATCTCTGGATGGAGATTGAGAGAGAAAAGGGGAAAATGAAAGTAGCAGTTGTCCTAGGTGATATGAATTACATTAAAATGGCTTCCAGGGCTTCCCTGGTGGCGCAGTGGCTGAGAGTCCACCTGCCGATGCAGGGGACGTGGGTTCGTGCCCCGGTCCGGGAGGATCCCACATGCCGCGGAGCGGCGGGGTCCGTGAGCCATGGCCGCTGAGCCTGCGCGTCCGGAGCCTGTGCTCCGCAACGGGAGAGGCCACAGCAGTGAGAGGCCCGCGTCCCGAAAAAAAAAAAAAAAAAAAAAAAAAAAATGGCTTCCAGGTTTTGTTGTTTCTGCGTCACAAACCCGTTTTAATTATACCTAGAAATTGGTACTGGTGAGTGGGAGTGGGGTTGGGGAGGGCCACGAGCAGACTGACAGAGAAGCTCCGAGGGCGAGGAAAAAGTTTAGGTCTCTGGACCAGCATTCTCCTCTCTTGCTCTGGTCATTATTGTTAAGTGGCTGGCAAGCTTTAGGCAGCGTGGGTGCTTCTGTCTTCTCAAACTCTGACCCCAGACTGTCTGCGTGGAACCTCAGCTTTGCCACTGAATAGCTGCATGGTCTTCAAATCTCTGTACCTCCTGGTTTCTTCATCTGTAAAATGGGAGTAACAGCTCTGCTGTTCTAGGACGGTTAAGAGGATTAAATGAGTGAACACACAGAACGCCCTCATCCCCGATGCTGCTTTCTCTGTGAGGTCACAGTGCGCGCCTGACTTTGCCCAGTTTTTTACCTGCCAGTGTCAATCTGTGCTTTCTTGGGGAAATCAAGTCATTATAAATGATCATTGGTGTGGCTCTCCGTGGTTCACTAAGTTCTCCCAGCAGCAGAATCGTCTTGATGAAATCTAGGTCCGATCACGTAAGTCCTGTTCAGAACCCTCCCATTAAGTCCTGGTCTCCTTCGGGATGAGCCCACAACCTCACTGTGACCTGGCCCAGCTCAGGGATGAACGACAGGCTGCCCCCCTCCTGTCATCACTTTCCGTGTGGCTTCTCCACCTTCAGTGTCACTCACCCACCCCAACACATCCCCGGTGCTCTGAGCTGTTTTGTTTCCCTGTTTAGCATCCGCCACAGTCTAAAGTCCAGTCTGAGTTATCTGTCTTGCCTGTGATCCGTAACCCCCAATAGAAAACAGGCTTCAAGGGAATTTTGTTCACTTTATTGTCTCCTGTATTCCCCGTTGTCCAGCCCAAGGGTCATTGGCTGAGTGAATGAATGCAAATAATCTTCGCATTTTAGTCTGACAACAGACCTGTGAATTGGGGCTTATGATCTACATTTGACAGATAGGAAACTGCATACTGTTTTCCACAGCAGCTGCACCCTTTTATATTCCTACCAACCATGCACAAGGATCCCCAAATCTCCCCATCCTTGCCAACACTTGTTACAGTCTGTTTGTACACTTGCTATTCTGTTTGTTTTTAATTTTATAATAGTATGTATGTAAGTGGCATCTCATAGTGGTTGTGATTCGCGTTTCCCTAATGATGTTGAGCATCCTTTTTTTTTTTGGCAGCTCCCGGGCCCTAGCAGTGCAAGTGCCAAGTCCTAACCACTTAACCACTGGACCGCCAGGGAATTCCCTGAGCATCTTTTTATATGCTTACTGGCCACTTGTAGATCTTCTTTGGAGAAACGTTTATTTTTTATTTTTTTCCGGTACGCGGGCCTCTCACTGTTGTGGCCTCTCCCGTTGCGGAGCACAGGCTCCGGACGCGCAGGCTCAGCGGCCATGGCTCATGGGCCCAGCTGCTCCGCGCCATGTGGGATCCTCCCGGACCGGGGCACGAACCCGTGTTCCCGTCATCGGCAGGTGGACTCTTAACCACTGCGCCACCAGGGAAGCCCAAGAAGCGGGTTTTTTGTTGTTGTTGAGTTTTAGAGTTCTTCATATTTTCTGGATATAAATCCCTTTTCAGGTAGATGATTTGCAAATATTTTCTCTTGTTCTGTGGGTTGTTTTTTTCACTCTTGAAAGTGTCCTTTGATGCACAGGGGGTTTTAATTTGGATGAAGTCCAACTTATTTATTTTTCCTTTTGTCGTCTGTGCTTTTGGTGTGAGGGGCAGACAATTGTGCCAAGCTTAGCCAGGGCCGTCCAGCCAGGAGTGGCAGAGCGTGTGTCCTGACCACTCATTGTACTGCTCCGAGGCTCCATCCTTTGGATTCCCATGGCCAGTGCTTACCCTGGGTTGGTGTCTCATTTCAGCTCTTATGTGTGTTATCTTGTTCATCTTCTCAGCATCTCTACCAGCTGGATGCACTCACCCCATTTCCCAGCAGTGGAGGGGTGCACCCAGCAACCTGGAACCAGGTAGAGACTCACTAATGCAGCCGTCAGCAGCGTAGCTGGGGTCATGGTGCACCCACCGTGGACATTCCGACTCACCGCGTCACTTTCCCACAAAATACATGATTTGGGAGTCGTGCTTCCCACAAAACAAACGATTAGCAAACATTTTCTAATCATTTGGGGACCGAATTTCTTGTAGTTTCAACAGTCAGTCCATGATATTCTCTTGATATCTACAAAAGGAGATGGCGTCACGAGCATCATAGGAAACGAATTCCCGTGAGTCCCCCACCCTGCTTAGGGCGTGACCCAGAATGAATTGCGTCCTTTTTCTAGCCTCTCCCAACTACCAACCCCTAGTATTCTCCCCCTGAACCAAGAGTTATCCTGAATCTTGGTGTGCATTATGTCCTTGCTTAAAATTTTTTCCCTATATGTTTCTCCCTAAATATGACATTACTTTTCTTCCTTTTGACCTTTACAAAATTCCACACCGTATGCAGCTTGCTTTTCTACTCGGCATACGTTGGTAAGTCCACGTGGATGTGGTCAGTTTCTCACTGCCGTCATCTGTTCCGTTGTGTGAACAGACCACAGTTCATTCACCCGTTCTCCAAAGACATGTGAGTTGTTGGCAGCTTTTTTTTTTCCTTTTAATTTTTTTCCACCACACACAAGCAGAGCTGCTGTGAGCGTTCTTGTATGCGTGGTCACAAGGGCCAGAGTTTCTGGCTAAGGTGGTAGGACCCAAGGCTGCTTTTGGATTTTCCTGGGATCATAGACTTTCAAAATCGGAAGGGATGTCTTTGGCTGAGGACTGTTGACCCTCGTCAGTAATCTGAAAAGAAATGCTGTTGGTGTGATGGTGAGCAGTGTAGCTCCTGGAATGGGACGGCCGCGGGTTCACTCTTGCCTTTGCCTCATTCTGTTACTTAGTTCATCGTGCAATGAACTTAACTTCTCTCCGCCTGTTTCCTCAGCTGGGAACGGAGGACAAAAGGCCCCCCCCCCCCGCATCATTTTGAAGTTTAAATGAGATAGTGCGAGACCTGGGGTGGGGTGATAACAGACCCTGAATAAGCCCTCCCTGCTGTTAGCATTGTTCCCTGTTGGCGGTTAAGGATCTGTTATACCCGCCCCAGACTGATGCTGGGGTAGTAACTGACGCCCAGAATGGTCATGAAACAGCCCTGGTGCAGATTACCTTCCCCTCCATGTGGGCCCAGGATTCCAGGCAGGTTCCCAGTCCAGCTGGATCGCTGCCCTCTGCCAGGTCATCTTGGCCTGCCCAGGCGGGGTTTCCCCCTTTTCCCATCCATACGTCCCACGCTTTTCTGCATGGAATGTAGGCATGCCGGGCACCTCTTCCAGTGTTTACAGTGGCCTTCAGCTTAGATACCCCCGGCCAGGATAAACCTTTCCGAAACAGATAAACTGATTGCAGCGGAAGAGAGTGGGCTCCCAAGAGGTCTCACCTGGCCCGTAAGCCTCCACGAGGAAAACGTAGCCACGTCATTCCTGCGCTGTCGCCTGCCTCGCATTCCAGTCTTTAGGCCCAAATTATGAGAGGAGGGCAAGCCGGTCCCTCTTCCAGGAGAGCAACCCGTTTCATCAGCAAGATTTATTCATTCGTTTATGGCTTAGATCCAGAGCCTGGGCTTTTTGCAACCGGGGGCTCTGCCTTGTGTTTTGAATCGTTCTGATACTTGGTAACAGAGGGCCACCCGAAGCCACAAATAATCGCTCACCTGCGTGAGAAGCATAGAAAAACAGTGTAATGGATAAGAGCGCGGTTTTCTCGTTTGCACAGCATCGGTTTGAGATCCACTTGCCTTCAAAAGTCTCAGATCTCCCTGGAGAAGTTACCCTCTTGAGTCTCAGTTTCCTCATCTGTAAAACTAGAACATAAGCAGTACCAACTAGATACTTTGTTGTGAGCGTTGAATGCGATTTTGTATGTTAATGGCTTCCTCCAGAACGGGCATGTAGTAGGTGCTCAGTAAGCACTGGTTATGGGCCCCGCATAGGCACACGAGGGCTGGGCCTCTAGCCTGCAGGGGGTCAGGAAATGTGGGCTGACTGAGCGAAGGTGTTGAGTACTTTGAAAAGCACATTGATAGACGTGTTGCTTCCTTTCTTAAATTTCTAGCTTTGGAGTCCAGTCCTACTGTCCCTGCAGGATGACACCGATCACTTCCTCCCTTGATTTTCTCATCTGCCAGCCCCTGTCGGCTCTCACGTAAATAGCTCCACCTGTTTACCTGCCTCTGTTCCGAGGACTCTGCCTCTATATCTAATCTGTGTATTTAATCCTGACAACAGTCTCTGCTGTCGATATTAATTTCCCCATTTTACAGACGGGAAAGCTGAGGCAGAAAGGTAAGTGACTATCCAAGGTAACAGCTACTAAGTAGCAGGGCCAGAGCCAAGATGTGAAGCCAGGTAGCCTGCTTTTCAGATCTGTTGGTCTAACTGGTTTGCTCTCCTGCCTTGAGGTCATCTCTCCCTCAGGGCTCCAGGTTGTTGATTGAAATGTGAGATGAGGATAGAGCTTGGGGGCATTGAGAGAAGTTTATTAAGGGTCCCCGGAACGCACAGCGGTGGGGGGAAGCCCTCCAAGGTGAGCTGAAGGGGCAGAGGTGGGATCAGAAGACAGATGTCCCTTGGGCCATCTTCCCTCTGGTGCTTGGAACTTCATCAGCACGAGGGGATTAGCAGCACGCTCACTGCATTTACTCTAGTAGGCCAGGGGCCCAGGGCAAACACACTCCCTCCCAGCCAAGAAACTGATAGCTGTAAAGTCGCACCCCACCCACCAGATTGACAGTCTGGTTTTCATTGTTGGTGTAATGAATTATGCTTCTTAAGGATGAGAATATCTTCCAGCTGTTGAGTGGTTTAAATTTCCAGATGTTCCTCTGCCCAGGAAGCGAGAAGGATGCATGATTGCATCTCTTTAAAAGTTGCTGCGCAGAATGGCTCATTAAATTTCAACAACTTGCCTGTGGTCCCCAGAGGAGGGAGGGAAGAAGGGACCCATTTACTAGAGTGGTAACGGTAAGTGAAGATAAGTGAACTGGATTTGTAGGCAGGAGGCCTGAGTTCTGGTTCACGCTGGCTGTGTGACTTTCAGCTGAGCCCACGACCACTCTGAGCCTCTAGTTTCTGAAGCACTTTTTAAGAACTAGAGGAAGCATTGTTTGGTATCATCTGAAAGGGGCTGTGTAAACATTAACTCTTACAGTCAATGAAAGCTTGTTGAACTGTAGTTGACAATGAAAGAAGACAGAGGTTAAGTCCATCCTTGTTTTTAACATACGAATGTAGAGGCCAGAGAGGTTAGGACTTGTGCTGGCCCGTATGGTCACTGGTATGTGGCTACTGAGCCCTGGAAATGTGGAAAAGTCCGAATTGAAATGAGCTGTAAGTGTAAACTGTGAGTCAGATTTCTAAGTCTTAGTACAAAACAGATAATGTAAAATATCTTTAATAAGTGTTCCTATTGATTACATGTTGGAGTGATAAGATTTAGATATATTAGGTTAAGTAAAAATACATGATTAAACCTAATTTTACCTCTTTCTTTTTGTGATTTATTAACGTGCCTACTAGAAAATTTTAAATCAGTTTTATGTGTCTTGCCTTTCTATCGGACAGCGCCGAGCCAGACCGTGACACGGACGGCAGGCTTCCGGGTTCTGCAGTGAATACACCCATAATTCAGACTTCTGTGCTTTATTTGCAGGATTCATTCTAAAAGTCGCAACACTGGTAAACAGTGTTTGTGCCGTCGCGCCTCTAAATGGCCTTCCCCTTACATCAGAGCGGTAGATGCCCAGGCGTCCTGTCTGGAGCACCCTCTGTCCTGGGATTTGAAATTGCCTCCTTCTCTTGAAGTACTTGGCTTTATCCTGAGAGCAGCTGCTGTTTGAACCCTCAGTCGGCTTCCCAACACCCGCCCCCCCGCCCCCCTTTCTCAGGTCATGCCCTTGGGAACGCCCCCTGCGCCCTGCTCCCCAGTGTCTGGTTCCTGCGGACCTGCCATGGTGTATGTGGTTCCTGGACTCCCCTTCTCTGCTCTCCACGGCTCTTCTGGGCTTGAGCCACTTCTTACTGGATTCCCCCATCAGTCTCTACGTTGGCTCCCATGTAACAAGTTACAGGACCATGTAACTTGTTAGGAGCATACCCTGAAAAGGAAAGCAAATTCTTCTCTCCATCTCGGATTACACCCGTTGCTCATCTTATCCAGGAGCATGGGCCGTCATTTCTTTCAAATAATGCTGATTTTTTTAGGGATGATTTGTCATATAGAAAAATTGGGAAATGTTAAGAGTATAAGGAAGAAAATAACGTTAACACATTTTGCTGCATTTCCTTTCTTTTTTCTGTGTGTATTTCTTCTGAATGTGAGATCACCTAATGTTGACACTTTTATTGGATTTTTCGCTTAATAGAAGTATTTCCACATGGTGTTAAAAGCAGGTTTTTAAGTATCAATTTTCAGGCAACATGACATTGTAACATCCCGTTGCAAGGATGGTTTGTCATTTTCCCAATTTTACCTGTAATTCTGAGTATTAAGAATATTTCCCTGTCATTTTCTTTCACAGTGGTGCTGAGATGCACGTTCGTGTGTGTGTGTATGCAGGGGGGTGTATGTAGGTGTGCACATGTGCGAATGAAGCTATTTCCGTCCTTCGGATTTCTTTAGGATAGATTTCCAGAAGTCGAACGACAAAGTCAAAGGTTCTTGATGCATATCGTTAGGTCGCTTTCCCATTTGGTTTTGCTGCATTGCGGCTACAAAATGATGACTGACATTTCCCCTTCAGGGAGTTGCTTTCTTGTGAAGTTGGGTTTCCGAGCGAGATGTGGGTCTTGTTGAGGGGAAGGGGATAGCTCTTTCGTGTTTGTCATTGCTTCTCATTACGATTTTGGGTTTCCCTTAAATGCCACACTTTGCTGCTTGGGAGATGGGAGCAGCTTCATAGACCTGCAGTGAAGGTTATGCCCTGTGGTTTGCTGTGGCCGAGTGGAAAGAATTCTGGCCTGAGCCTGAGGACCAATCACTGTCAGTCTCCCCTAAGAGAACTTTGGAAGGTCACTCAGCTTCCATCAGCCTTGTTTTTTCATCGATTAAGGGTAGATTATGACACCTACTTTAGGATTGCTGGAAGGTGAAACTATCTAGCATAAATCCGACGGCTAAGGAGGGCCCTACCCTATTCCGTTTTCAGGCTGCTTTAGTGATAATCAAAAGCACGGGTCTTGGATGCAAAACCGAAGGGTTTAGGTTCTGCCTCTTACACATTGCGCCGGTTGTGTGTTCCTTGCAGTCAGCCAGCCTCACTGGGGATAAATACCTATGTCACATGGCCTGCAGCTCTCCCCCCGTTATGTGTGTCCCGCAAAATGATGAACAGGAGAGAAGTGCATTTGCATCCTAGCTACCTACCACTTACCAGCTACGTGACCTTGGGCAAGTCGCTTTGCTTCTTGGACCTTAGGGTTGTTTTTTGTTTAACCCTATGAGATGGCAGTAATAATACCAGTCCTTACCTCCTGAGGTGGATGGAAGGCTGGGCGAGGTGGGGCCTGTAACTTGATTGGCTCAGCGCCTGGCCCTGGGGAGCGCTCAGTAAAGGTTAGCTTACTAGTTACTAGTTAGCTACTAGTGCACTCCAGCAGACCTGAGAGCGCCCCAGAGTTGAGTCCAACCAAGCTGCAGGTTAGCTCCTCAAGCTGGTTGCCCATGGCTCGTGGCAGGTGGGTTCGTAGCTTGGACTATTCCAGGTCAGGAGGCAACCATCCAGGTTTGTCGTTTGATGGATGACAAAGTCAGGCTCCAGATGGTGAGTTGCTCTTTTGGAATTTCCTCTCTGTTTCCATTTGTGTGTAAGAGGAAGACCTCTCTCTCTCTCTCTCTCTCTCTCTCTCAGACACACACACACACACACACACACACACACACACACGCTTGGACTAGGTCATAAAAGATGCACCAAAAAATGGTAATAGCGCCTGCTTCTCAGGAGGCTCACGGGGGCAGGAGGGAAGCTTAGCATTGACCCGATGAGTCTTTTCAACTAGTTGGAAACTTTTACCAGTTGTATGTATCAGTTCTTCAATCAATAAGAAACAAGTTCTTAAAAGACCACTGGGTAGTAAAAGATCTTTGAATGCCATCCTGCTTCTCAATGCATTAATAAGAAGCCCTAGGAGTT
Source organism: Neophocaena asiaeorientalis asiaeorientalis (assembly GCF_003031525.2). Classification (NCBI taxonomy): domain Eukaryota; kingdom Metazoa; phylum Chordata; class Mammalia; order Artiodactyla; family Phocoenidae; genus Neophocaena; species Neophocaena asiaeorientalis. The sequence continues at coordinate 11,438,670 of NW_020172779.1, forward strand.
TTAGAAAATCTGCTTCATAGCTGTCCATCTGAGCCCACGTCCCCTGAATCTCAGGCCAGAGGGCTTTTCTCCACTCACGCAGACTGTCTCTCGCCCCGTGGCTGGCCTTCCTTTCTGCCTTCCAGAATCTGCCAACCCGTCCTAGACAACCGCCCGCCCAACCAGGCGGCCGACCACCCCTCTGTTCCATCCTCTGGGGTGGCCATTGTGTGGGGGGAGCCCCGGGCCTGACCGAGCAGGCCTGAGGCTGGAGGCCTTGGCTTCCTCCTGCCCAGCCGGTCCTGCCCCGGCGCCTCCCAGCATGGAAGGAGAAGTCTGTGCAGCCTGTTCCCTACCCTCCTTTGAACCAAGCTCTGTTCCAGGAATTTCAGGGCCTCTCTGCTTGCACGGCAGGGTTGAGCTGCTCCCTCAGGCCCCATGCGTGGAGCTGGCAGCTCCTTGGAAAAGTTTCTTTTCCCTTTTCTATCTGGCATGTAGGGTGGATTCCCCTGCCCGCCCCAGACTGTGCATCTCAGGGGTTATTTGAGTTGAGTCCTGAAGGAGCATCTTGCTCTGTGGCGTCAGTGGGGCAGAAGCAGAACGCTGAAAACCCCTATCTTCCTCCCTCCCCAAAGCCTTTGATCTCCGGTCCACCCCAGCCTGAAGCCCCTCCCTCATTCCCCCAGCTCCTTTGTTGTCACATCTGTTGAGCCCGGCGGCTAGGCTCATTGTTGTTTTTGGAGGTCATCTAGTCCAATGGTGAGCAGCTTTTTTTCTGCCCGATGACCAATTCAGGAAACACGAAAGCATTTCTAGGTCCGCTTTTTATTTTTCCATCTAAGTTGAAAATGGCCCTGTTGATCCCAGTGTCGGAGGTGGGCAGGGCAGTGGTGGAGCCTCTCACTACTTGGATGTCCACCTCCTAAGAGAGAAGACCCTTGCTAAGAAGTGCCAGTGCTCTGGGGCCATTCACACCTAGGCACATTTCAGCAGAGCGGGGCAGAGCCAGCCTTTTCGTCTCTTCCTTCTCAACGGGCACCTCAGGGCTTCTGAATGTTTGTCTAGTTCCTTGTTTTACAAATGAGGGAAACTGAGGTCCAGGGTGGATGTGACATTCCTGAGGGAGAGATTCTTGTAAGATGCTGGGTATTATTGATAAGAAGAAGAAGAAGAAGGAGAAGCGGTAGCCTCCAGTGCTTTTACTTTTCCGCCAGGAAGGTGAACCCATCTGGCTTTCCCTCCCTTCTGTGTGGCAGCACAAGCCTTGTGGTGTTTGTGTTTCTCCTCAGCCAGGGGCGTACTTTGCAGTTTAAATGATAAAGAAAACAAGCTCTGTTTTCACAGAAGCTTTAGAAAACTTGCATGAAACCTCTCATGGTGGTGGTTTTGGGAGCCCAGATAGGCCAAGTTTCCCTTGAAACGTGGGGAGAGAGGGACATTAAGGACAGTCCATCCGTAGAGTGAATGATTGCATTCATCTTGATGAGGCTCTGTGAATTAGCGGGTGGATGATGCATGCACGGCCCAGCAAACCCACCCTTTTATGTATGTGCTTGTGGCCAATTTGTCTCAGCTCAAAATGGAAGGCTGACAAGATGGGCTATTTTTTCCTGGTAAAAATAATTACACGCCAGATGCCCTTCCAAGTTCTGCGCCTCAACCAGTTAAAGATTTTTGGATCTTTTGCCCAGAATGCTTGTTCAGAAGGTAAGCTTGTTAGCATCTGAACCAAGTATAATAATAATGATTCAGGCCAGGGACTACAAAGGACTCTCTGATGAGCAGAAAAATAATTACTGCATACTGCATATCCTGAAACCTTTTAAATGTGTGTGTGTGTGTGTGTGTGTGTGTGTGTGTGTGTGTGTGTACATACACACATACATGTACATGAGATGGGATGGTCTCAGCAACAAAAAAATTTATGTTACAACTTCAGAATTAAGCCTCCATCTGCCTTTGTTTGTTCTTAGAAGCAGTTGGTAGCCAGTTCCTCTCTCCCTGGTACCCAGAGCTTCCCAGAAACCCTTTCTGACAGAAGAGCTTCCAGAGGCCTTTAAGGAAGCAGGACATTCATTCAGGTGTTGCTTCGCAGGCCTCCGTTTTTAGCATCCGTTGTATGAAAAGAGGGTGACCCCTCGGCCCAGGGTAAAGCACCCGTTTTTCTGGGGTCAGACTGGGGTTGGATCTCAGCTCTGCCACTTACTGGCTGTGTGAACTTGAGCAAGGCTCATCTACTTCCCACCTGGAGGGTGAGAATTAGAATTCTGCCTTTGCAGGGTTGGGGCAGGGACTGGAGAGAATGTTTATAAGATGCTGCGTTAGTTTCCGAGGGCCGCCTTAAGACCTTACCACAAACCGGGTGGCTTACAACGGACATTTATTCTCTGACAGTTCTGAAGGCCAGAAGCCCCAAGTCAAGGTATCTGCAGGGCCACGCCCTCCCCAAAGGCCCCGGGAAAGCGTCTTCCGTCGCCTCTTCTAGCTTCTGGTGGTTGCTGGCAATTCTTGGCGTTCCGTGGCTGGTGGCTGCATCCCTCCAGTCTCTGTCTCCATCTTCACACGGCTTCCTCCCTGTGTGTGTCTCTGTGTTCTTTCCTCTTCTTATAAGGATGCCAGTCACTGGATTTAGGGCCCACCCTCATGCAACGTGGCCTCACCTTAACGGATTACTCTGCAAAGACCCTTTCCAAATAAGGTCCCCTTCTGAGGTTCTGAGGACATATGCATTTTGCCGGGGGGGGGGCGCATTATGGAACCCAGTAGAGGTGCCTTGCATATTATGGCGGATAATGTTTTGGCACATGACAGCATTTGGTATCTTTAGGGTTGTCCCTTATCGGAGATCTGGAGAGAGAGTCCTCAAATAAGATGGGAGCAAGCCTGGCTACTTGGGGGACGGAAGGACGGCCAGACAGCAGAAGCTGATGGAGGGGGTGTGTGGCAGGATTGGTGGTTGGAGACGAGGCGGGACGGGATGAAGCAGCTGGTCCTGGAGCTGGGGAAACCATATTTGTTTCATTCCAGGTGACGGCAGTGGTGGCCTGCTCAGGGTGGTGTCTATGCAAGTGGAGAGAAGAGGCTGCATTCTGTGATTCCCTGTCTGTTCCCTTGGCCGCCCTGGGCCCTGGTCTCTGCCTCGCCGCGTCATCTTGGATGATTAATGCCACTGAGGTTGAGAGGAATGCAGAGAAAATGGAATGTTTTCGAGTCTTTGAGACAAGTCTGACCCCAGGGCCCACGAAGGGGATGGCTTTTCTGGCCACTGCGCCTCTGGGTCCTGACTCTGTTACCTGCTAGTTGCCCATAGCCCGCTGGGCCCTGCTGAGCCCCAGGGAATAAGTGGGCGAGGGCTACAAGGCTTGCTGAGGGATTCAGTCAGATTCCATAGGTCACTTTTGGTCCACCAGCAGGCATTCCGTAGTCCTTTGTACCTCAGGATGACCCTGCCCCGGGACTCTGAGACATTGCCGGCATTCTTCTCCTGGGACTGGAATATGGCCGCCATGACAGTGGCTGCAGGGGAGTTTGAGCCTTTCCTGGCCCGGCTGCCCTCTGCTCTGGCCCCCCAGAGCTGGTCATGCCAGCTCCCTTCTGCTTGCTCCCCTTGCCCAGTCCCTCCCATGCCCTCCGGCCTGGCCAGGGCTGGCCCCAGCTGGGGTAGGTAGACATCGACCCCGTGGACAAATTATTTTCTGGAAACCACCTTGAGGATCTCAGTATCTTGGCCACCGGGCTTGGGGTTTGCTTGGCCCTAGAGGGAAAGGAAGGCGTTCCCCTGGGGACATACCTGCATGTTGGTTAATATTATCAGTCTTGCCGTCCAGGGCTTCTCAAATTTGAGCGGACATCCGAAGCACCTGGAGGGCTTGTTACAACCCAGGTGGCTGGGCCCCGCACGCAGGGCTCTAGGGTGAGCCCCGAGTGTGCGTCGGATGGCTTACCGGCTCACAGGGAACGCTGAAGTTAAGGATCTCATGTTTCATCCTGAGGGAGCATTCTCCCTCCAAAGTCCCCTCCTCTCTGCCTCTGATGCTACCCGCCCCAGTGCAGGCCACCTTCATCTTCCACTGCCCGTATGCAGTTTATTACCTGACTGGTCCCCCTGCTTCCACCCTGGCCCCTTTACAGCCCATTCTACACGTCTGAGCAGGCAGAGTGTGTCATGTTGCCGCTTGAACCCTCCCCAGCCTCCCCCTGGCAACCCCTCACTCTTAGGAAACCCTGAGCGGCCCTGCCCATCACCCAGCCTCCTCTAGTTGCCCTCCCACCCCGGTCTCTTGCTACTTCCCTGACACCCGACGCTACGTGCCACGGGACACGGCACTCGCTGGTCCCTCTTCCTGGAACACTCTTCCCCCAGCTCTTTGAAAGGCTGTTTCCTTCTCATCTCAACTTCGGTCACCTGCTTAGCCCGCTTCATCTCATAGGCCCCTTCCCCAGGCTCTGTTACTCTGAATCACCAGATGCTGCTGATACTTGTCATGGCACCAATCACAGTCTTCAAACAACTTTTATTGATTTATTTTGCTTCTTGAGTTTGCTGTGTCTCCTCCACTAGAGGGTAGAAGCTGTGGCTCTGACCTTCTTGTTCTCTGTGCCGTTTGACGCTTAGTGTGTGGTTAATAAATACTCTTGCACGAATGAAAAATGAATGAATGCTTGAGTGCAGATTATAGAGGGTCAGGTCAAGGCTGAACCATGTCGTCTGAACTTTTGAGGGACTGCATTTGAATTCCTTCATTGTGGAAGAAAATGGGATGTCCCCATTGGAGCGGACCAGAACTAGACAGTTCTAGAGGCTGGATGTGAAGGGAAAAATGCTAATTGCTAATTATAAAATAATGAGAACTTACTGGGCGCTTGCACTGTGTCAGGCACTGCTTTATGTACGTTATGTGTCCATTTTACAGAGGAGAAGACTTAACACAGAGAAGTTAAGAAACTTGTTTCCCAGACAGTAAGCAGGGGTCCCTGGCTTCGAACCTGGGCACCAGGGCTGCAGGGTCTTGACAGTTAACTCCTGCACCATGTTTAGGGAGGCTGTGATGAGGCAGGAGAGAGAGGAGATGGTCCTCTCACTTGCTCCCTTTTTACAAAGCTTCCATGCCAGGTGATGCAATGAAGTCCTCTAGCTGGAGGGGTAGGTGGGCATGGCTGGTTCACGTTACAATTAGCATTCTCTAGCCTGTCCCACACCGGACAATACAGACTCAAGTGGGCTCAAGTCCACGGGGCCAGAAGCCAGGGCTCCCGAGGCTGAGATACTATTTGCCTGGCAAATGCCAGAGCTCTTTGGAGTGTTGTTGCATTTAACGACTGACAAACGCCCTTCTCTCCAGGGCAGTCGTCATTACCACCCAGTACCCACAGGCGAGCCATGGATGAGCTGACTAAGGAGATGCCATCTGGCTGGGGCCACCAGGTGGGAGAGAAGAGGCTGGGCTCAGTCAGGCCTTGCTGGTGAAGGACTGGGCTTCAAACAACACCTTTAACCTGGAAAGAATCAAAAAAGGTTGAGGGTGGACACACCTCAGCTGCTGACATTTTATCATTTAAGCACATTTTTTTTTTTTTTTGAAAACCAGAAATTAAGGGGAAGTTTAGAAACTTCATCATGGCTTCATGAACCATTATTGCTCTTGGAAAATGGACTTTTTGAAAAATTCCCTTGATTTATTGTTTTTAGGAGGCTGCGGATAACTTTATATTATTCCCGTAAAATTTCCTGAGTTTTCCATGTCAAGCATTTTGTTTTATTAAAGAGGAAAAGAGAACTAATATTGATTGAGCCCCTCTTGTGTGCTGGGCAAAATGGTCCTTCCTTTTACTTTGGTTTTGTCTACTACAGAGTTATCCTATGAGGCGGTGGGATAAGAATCCCTACTTTACAGGTGAGGGTGGCCCAGGGGAGGGACTTGCTCATAGCCAGGATTCACACTGGGTCCCAGCATTCGTTAAGTGTGGGGCTGCCGGATGTGATGGGTCCATGTATTGCTTCCTTGACTTTGTTTTGGGTGGGGTTGTGGATATCAGATGTAATATTTTTTATATATATATATATATACACACACACACACATATGTATATATACACAACATATATGTGTATATATATAATTAATATTTTAAAATACATTAACATTATAAAATATATTAATAATATGTATATACATACAATGTGTGTATAACTATGTATTGCGTCATAATTTGCCTGGAGACGGAGGGTGGTCCTTTCCAAAGCAGTTGTCTCGGGAGGCTGTAGACAGATGTCCATAGTAGGCCTGTACTCGGAAAGTATTGGGGCCGTGTAGTTTGAAGGTTTGTCATTTGGAGGACTATTGAGGAATTAAAGCAAGTGACTCAGCTCAAACCACGTGGGATCAAAACAAGACCTGACTCCAGTGATAATAGTAATAATAATAGCTTTTATTTATAGAGTGTTTACCACGTGCCGGGTGCAATTCTAAGTGCTGTCTGTCAGTTAACTCATTTCATCCTCGTAACAGCCCTATGTTCTCAGCACTGTTGGCACCATCCCCATCTGACACATGAAGAACATGAGGCACAGAGAAGTTGACTAACTTGCTCCAAGGTCACCCAGGTAATAAAAGGCAGAGCTGCAATTTGAACCCAGGCAGTGAGGCGCCGCCACAGGCTGGGAGGTTAACTGCTGGGTTAATGTACCAGTGATGGGTCGGCCTTTCTTGTGGGTCTCATAAGCAGGCACTGAAGGTCAAGCACAAAGAAGCATTTGTTCATTTATTTAAGGAACATTTCGGAGTGTCTTGACAGTTTGTCAGACACTGTGCTAGGTGAGCCGGGTTAGAAAGAGAAATTAAAAAAAGGTCCCTGGGGCTTCCCTGGTGGTGCAGTGGTTGAGAGTCTGCCTGCCGATGCAGGGGACACGGGTTCGTGCCCCGGTCCGGGAAGATCCCACATGCCGCGGAGCGGCTGGGCCCGTGAGCCATGGCCGCTGAGCCTGCGCGTCCAGAGCCTGTGCTCCGCAACGGGAGAGGCCACAGCAGTGAGAGGCCCTCGTACCCCCCCCAAAAAAAAAAAAAAGGTCCCTGTCGTAAACTGTATCACTGTGCCTCTTTCTATGGGTGGGGACGCATCTCTCCTCCTTGAAGTGAGGCTGGGTCAAGTGACATGGTCTGGCCAATCAAATGTGAGCAGATGGGTGTCACTTCCTGGTGGAAGCTTTAAGCGTCCCATATGCTCTTCCCTCAGCTACTGTGGGCGGAGGGTTCCAGATGGTGGCTGCTTCTGCGTCCTGGGTCCCAGGGTGAGGACAGCGCTGAGCAGCGGACCCACGACAGATGGGCGTGTAGTGCAAGTGAGAATTAAACCTGGAGCAGGGTGCTCCACGCATGAATTTCAGTGGGTCCATAATTGGGACAGATATTTAACTTCCTGAAGTGATGGCATGTATTGAAAACCACATGCGTGTCCTCACAATGCTGTCACCTTTATATAAGACCAGGGTGCCTTTTTGATTGTAATGCCGCCTCTGTACACAATTGGGTGACACCTCAAAGTAGGGAAAAGCTATCTTTTCCTTAAAAGGCAGGTTTCTCAAACTCATGAATTATATCGCTAAAACTTCACAGAACCAGGTCCTTGGGAATGACTAAATATAGTTAATGTTTCTTTAGCTTGGAACTTCCTCTCCCGCCCCACCCCATGTATGCATGCTATTAAAAATAATGCATTGGGAAATTATCCCGGCATTTACCCTTCAGAGACATAATGATAGCTGTTGCTGCTTTTTTTTTTTTTTTTTTTTGGTGCCGTTTTGCTTTGTGCCAGACCTTTCACAGTCAAGAGTATTGAATCTTCATGGTCATTCCGGGAAAACTAAAGATGATTCTGCCCATTTTACGGATGAGGAAACTGAGGCCTCAGAAATGTAAGGTACCTTGCCCGAGGTCATGCAGCTGGTGAATAGTGGGGCAGGGATTTGAACCTGTCACACCTGACTTCAGCAATCCCAAAGTCATTAGAAGCCAGCACAGGACACAGAGTAACCTGAGCTCCCACTTCAAATCAGATGCCCCGCCCCCGCCCGCGCCACCCCACCCTGGCATATTTGCAAACATCTGAAGTCAGCTGCCTAGTGGAAGGTCCAGACGGCCTGGGAGAGCAGTTCTGTGCCTTTACAATCAGGCAGGCTGAGTGTTTGCAGGCAGCTAGCTAATCTACAAGGACATTCAGGCTCCAGATCTGGACACAGACCCTCAGAGGCAGGGTTGGACTGAGCAGGCCAGAGTTGGAAGATGCTCTTTTGAGTGGCGGCTGGCGTGTTACTGTGTTGGCCACCGTGTATCCGTAGCATCTTAACAGAATCTGGCATGCAGCAGGTGCTCGGTAAATACTTGTTCGTCCTGTGATGGCCACAGCTAACGAGCTCAGCCTTATAAGTGTCCGTTAACAGATTCATTCAACAAATAGGAAATACTCACGTGGCCCTGCTCTTGGCGTTGGGAACAAAGTTCGTGCTCTGATGGCACTTAAATCTAGAGGGGGTGGGAGTTAGAGTATGTTAGGAAGTAATTTGCACTACGGAGAAAAATAAAACAGAGACGGCTTAGAGGGGCAGGTGTTCAGAGACAGGAATGAAGTTGGGGAATGAATCGGCCAGTAGCTGGGGGAAGACCGCAGGCAGAGAGCCCAGGAGATGCCCAGACCAGGCATGAGGAGGTTGCATGAGGCAGCGTCCCAGTGGCTCAGCTGAGGAGGGTTTGATGAAGGGGCCATGGACAGAGGTTTGGCAGTTTAAGAACCAACATGGAGCATCGTGCAGGCCCGGCCCCGGCAAGGGCGGCAGAGGAGGGGCCGCTCGGCAGGGCTGTAGTGTGGTAGGGCCCAGGCTCTGCCCCGTGGAGGGGGGTCCCGGAATTTCTACCCCAAACACTTCCTCTTTCCGCCCTCTAGCCTCCTGCTGGTGCCTCCCATTGGCTGAACTCAGCTGACAGCCGGTGCATCGGGGGTGGTGGATGGAGCCCGTGGGCTTGCTTGGTACAGAGTGTGGTGGAGAAGGGTAGGCCCCGGACTGGAGCTGTGGGGAGAGCGCAGCAGGAGAATAACCCAGAGAGTGGGGAGTTCACGTGGCTGGAGAGGAACGAGCAGGTGGGTCGGGGGGGAGGTCAGGGGGATGGGGGTCCACACCACGGGCAGCCTTCGGGCTCTGTTTGGAAGGAAGTGGGAAGCCAGTGCAGGATTGGAGCAGATGTGCTTAAATATCAACGCTACCATCACAATAATGTCTCTGTGGTGGGTGTGGACAGAGGCCCCTTACGATGAGTGCTGGGACCCTAGAGCTGACCCCCGGGAGAAACCGGTCCTCCTCCAAACCCCCGGGTGAGGCATTTGCCTGGTCTACGTGCTGTGTGCCTGCCAGCCTGTAAGGGACAGGAAAGAGAAAGGAGCAGTGCGTCTCGAAAGAGGATATTCTGGAGCTCTTGATAATCAGATCCCATTGTAAAGTCATGCTTTGAGTTACAGCATTGAAATCTTTGTTCCAGTGGAAAACTTTTACAGACTGTCCCTGGCGAGCCCGGAATCCTGTTTGGATCTCAGAAGGCCTTAAAATAGTGTGGGATGCTGGTAGACAGACTCTGAAGGGACAAAGGTCGTGTGCTTACTGCACTGGCCACACCTTGGTGGGACAGCCCTGGCCACTCCTGCCGCTCCCAGAGCTGGGCGCACGGAGGCTTTCTCGTCTGGTTGAGTTCCCCGAAGTGGCCCTGCCCACGTGGGAGGCTGGTCCAGCCCAGCCAGGCATGAAGCGTTGCCTGGCGTCTTCTCAGGCCAAAGAGCAGCCAAGTCCCTGTTGGTCAGCTGGTTCTCACAGGATGCCCAGAGGTGGGAGGGCACGCCTGTGGGTCTCGGGTCCATCTCAAGGGGGCTACTGAGTGAGGAGGGAGGGCTGGGGCTCGAACAACTTCTTTTTCTGTCCATTTCTACCACTGTGGCCAAGTAGACCAGAAACCCTTTGCTGGCAGGAATCCTTTTTCTCTTCTTTTTTATCCCCCAAAGCTTGCCCCGGGAACGGATGGTTTGGCGCCGAGTGTTTAATGTCCTTGAGTCTCAGTCTACCCTCTTGTAAAATGGGGATGATATCCATCTAGGGCTGTTGGGAGTGAGGCGAGGTGCTTGGCACATAGTACATGCTCAGTGAATTTCCTTTCAACTCAGAATTCTATCTTTATCCATCTCTCAGTGGCCAGGAGGAAGGGAAGCAGATACTGCTGGCCCCATTTGATAGGTGATCAGATGAGAAGGCAAGAGACTGGACACCATGCCTGAAGTGGGATCCATGGAGAAGCCAGGTCGTGACCCCAGACCCTGTGTGCTCCTTATCACAGCAACATTTTTGTACCCTGTCACCTGACCAAGGAGATGCACACCTGCATTTTTATTTGCAAAGGCATTTTAGTGCATTTAAACATTTTTAAAATTAATACTATTAGTCTTTTTTATTATTTTAAAAATATTTTATTTATTTATTGTTTTCCTTATTTTTTGTTTTATTTTTATTTTTTTGACTGCGTTGGGTGTTAGTTGTGGCACGCAGGCTTCTCTCGAGTTGTGGCGCGTGGGTTTTCTCTCTCTGGTTGCGGTGCGTGGGTTCCGGAGCGCGTGGGCTCTGTCGGCTGCGGCACGCAGGCCCTCTCGTTGAGGCACGCGGGCTCAGTAGTTGTGGCACACGGGCTTAGTTGCCCCGCAGCCTGTGGGATCTTGGTTCCCTGACCAGGGATCGAACCCTGGTCCCCTGCATTGGAAAGCGGGTTCTTTACCACTGGACCACCAGGGAAGTCCCCTATTTATTCTTTTTTAAGTTGCATGGTTTATGTTGACATCCTTGGAATTTTATGGCTTTCCTGTGACCTTTTATCCATTTTGGGTTTTTAAGACAAAAGCTGGAGAACTGTTCTGTTCTTTGATGGGACTTCACACTGAATTTGTCAAGGCCCCAGTCCGGGCAGCAATTCTTGACGCTTCGTGGAAAGGCCATGTCTCTGAGTCACAGTGTGCTGCTCCCAGACCCAGCTCCCTGGAAGGTCATCTATGCGGGGCCCAGCTGGGTCCACAGGAACTGGTGTGCATGAGCGCTCCCTCTCGCTTCAGAAAAGACCTGGTTCATCCGCCAGTTGATTAATCAATCTTAGAGCATCGGCATCTTGACCCAGCTTGGCCACCAGTCCTTCACTGGATACCGAGGGGAGCTGGACTAAGTGGCCTCCACGGGTCTGCCCTGTTCCAGACGTCCTAGATTCACTACTGGACAGCAAGTAGGGCTCAAGGGCCAGGTCAGAATCCTTTCTCTGGATCCTTCTGTCATATCGTCCAACACGCCCTCAGGTGAGAGTGCCGCCTTCCTGGTCTGCAGAAGCCACAGGCAGGACCCTGCTACCACTCAGGTTGCTGTGAGGATGAAAACAGGTGATGTGGTTGGAAGAGGTTTCTAATGGGCCAGGTGTTCAACAATCAAACACTTCGTGAGTGATGCTCGCTTTTTATACGAGGTCGGAATTGCTCATCTTCCTGGGCAGACTTAGAGATCCTCATGCGGAACTTGGGACAGATTCCTTGAGAGAAGCCCCTTTCTTTCCAGAGCTCAGCCTCAAGGGCCATGCCTTCTGAAGCTGCTAAATCCGGGCAGGGGACTCTTTTTTTTTTTTTTTTTGTGGTACTCGGGCCTCACTGTTGTGGCCTCTCCCGTCGCGGAGCACAGGCTCCAGACGCGCAGGCTCAGCGGCCATGGCTCACGGGCCCAGCCGCTCCGCGGCATGTGGGATCTTCCCGGACCGGGGCACGAACCCGTGTCCCCTGCATCAGCAGGCGGACCCTCAACCACTGCGCCACCAGGGAAGCCCTGGGCGGGGGACTCTTGATGGTCTTCATGGTTCTTTTGGGGAGCCTCCTGGCCTCTGAATTATTGATGAATGTCTGTGTTATTCAGAGGCTCTATTTGCATTAGTTAGCTGAATTTGGTGCCCCTGTGAATAGGAAAGCTGCCTGGGGAAGCCAGTGCTAATTGCAGCCTCGCGACTGGTCTGAATAATCACTGTGGAGCAATCTCTGCTCTTTGGCGCTTCTGCTCCAACCGTTCACATGGCTTGTTTCTCTCTTCTCCCTCACCCACGGGGCCTTCAGAACTGAGCTCTCCTCCTCCCGTACTTCTACAAGCCACACAACCCTCCTGCAACGTAATCCTCTTTGCTTCTTAAAGATGCAGCAACTCAAGTGCTGCCTCCGCCAGGAAGTTCTCCCTGACTTCCAGACTTGGGGTAGACTTGGGATAGCCGCCTGTAGTAACTGAACAGAGCCCTTCTCATCCCCTTGCGTCAGAATGTCTGTCTCATCCACTAGACTGAACTCCATGGGGATGAACCTGTGTTTCATAGGCATCTCATTGCCTGGGATGGTGCCTGTAACCTGGCAGGTGCTCTGTGTGGGGTGTTGATTGCAATGATGGGGAAAGATTTCATCAAGAAGGAGGGATGGGACTTGAGCCCTTCTTATGGTCTGGAGAGCGCGTGGAGGGTGTGTGTGTTGTGAGGGGGCTTGACACTGGAGGACAGAAGGAAAGGCTTCATTGTGGGTGCTGAGATGACCCCTTTCCTTGGAGCTGATGGGCTGAGTAAGAGCTGTCGGGGATGAGCTAGGGGAGGGAGGATAAGGCTGGCTTACGGATGCGTTAACGGCCTAAGTGAAGAGTATGATGAGTTTTGAGGGACTAGAGGGACCCTCAGGGCTTTTGAGCAGACACTCCTCAAGATAATTGGCTTGTCTCTCTGGTGGACTGGCTGGGGTGAAGAGGAGAAGGTAGAGGGGAAGAGGAGGTCTAGATGCATTTGACATCCTAGACCAGCTGTATCCTGGGAGGGAGAGGAATGACGTGACAAAGATATTATTTGAGTCTAGAAATCGAAGAGCACTAGCCCTTGACCCTGAGCACACACGTAGCTGACTCAACCTTGCCATCCTCCATCTGCCAGAGGAGGTTATACAAGTGACGTGACCCGGCACACTCCGGACGCTGGCAGGAGCATAAATAATGCATCAGATACGCAGATGAACGGCCCAGGGTGTCTCTGGTCTGGGGCAGAATTCTTAGTGGACCTGAGATATTTGCGGAACGGAACGTTCCATTTCCCACCCAGTCCACAGCCTCAAGGCATGGCACAGAGTCGTGAGTGCGAGAGAGCTTTCCAGTGTGGACGTCTCTCCAGCACCAGTGGTTTTCTGTCCTGAACAGAACTTGAGGAAAGGTCATTCCTGTTTGTCAAAGCTTCACCTTCCCATCTAACCTGAGGTTCTGAAAGATCCTGTTCTCCCTGGGGGCCCAGGTAGGGCTCTCCCCACCCCTGTCAACCTTGGGGCCAGGAGTGGTCCTTTATTAGAGATGTCCGCCCACCTGGGACCCTTTGCCAAGTACACGTCCCGGACCCCGCTCAGGGCTGGAAGGTGTGTTTTAAAGGCTCTTCAGGTGATTGAAGCCTTAAAAGCCACTGAACTAACCAGTCATAAAAGCGAACACAGTAACTGCTGTCAAAATACCAATAGAATGTAAAGAAAGGACATTTGCGTTCCCCTCCACTTGCACCATGAGACCCAGTTGTGTGGTCTGCTTGGCGTGACTTCGAGGCCTTGGCCGGCGTCCGTGCTGCCTTTAGTCTTTCCCTCTCTCTAACCAGATCCCAGAGTCTGCTGTCTCTTCAAGTCTCCCTGGAGTGTTTACCTGTGTGGGGCTCCTTCTGAGTGAGGTCCTTTTCTCTCTGCCTGTCTCTCCAAGGAACAGAAGAAACTTGGAGGCCTTGGCCACGTCCCACCTTCCAGATGTGAAACCTTCCCTGGCCACTCTAGCCACGGCTGAGCTTTTCCCTTCTGGAACGATCCTGATTCTTAGCCTTGCAGTTTCGCTCTGGGCTTCCTCAGTCTGCGTTCCACAACTTGAGCCCATGTGATGTGTAGCACCTACAGAGCCTGGCCCGTGGCCGAGGGGCAGCCCAGGATCTGAAGACACTTCATAGAAGAGGAATCTCATCGAATAGCACCTGAACATAAGCTCATCTACCCTGTCATAAAAAGGGAAATGTAAATGAAAAATGCCACTTTTTCCTATGAAGATCGCATAATGCACAAGTTGGTCACGTCCTGGATAGCGGACAGAGCTGCCGAGCAGCAGCCCCGCGTGTGTCCGTCGCCGGAGGGAATCGCGTGGGTCCAGCCCCGTCGGGGGCCACTTTGGCGTTCCTTATCCAAACTGCACATGTGCGTGGTCTTTGACCCAGCAGCCTCACGTGGGGATGCTTTTCCTGGAGAGGTACCTGCAGATATTTGTGTGAAACGAACAATGCACACGATTATTCACGGTATGTGTAGAGGAGCATTTATATGGACTCTATATGTAGAGAACTAAATGTAAATCAAACGTCTGTGAGTCGGAGACTAGTTCATTCAGTGGACGATGGCCCTGGCACAGTGGACCAGGTGTGGAAGAGTGAGGAAGTGCTGTGTGCATGACACGGGCAGATCTTGGGATGTGTTGTTGAGAAAAAAAGCAAGGAGCGGAATAGTGAGCTGTGTAAAACGTGTGCGTGTGTGGCAGGGTTGTAAGAGTTTATATTTGCCCCGATTCTGTAAGGAGGCCCCTGAAACTAACACAAGTGAAAGCCTGTGAGTGTTGAGGGGGGAGGCTGGGCAGAGAGGCAGAGGGGCACGCAGGTGACTTTTGACTGTGGATCTTTGGGTATCGTTTGAATTTTGAACCATATTGAGTGTATTATCTATCATACATTTTATTTTAAAAATTCATGACCTTGTTAAGGTGAGACTGGGGTTATGGGTTTTGGGGAGGAAGACCACAGAGGTGAAGTGCCATTTCTTTTTTTTTTTTTTGTGGTACGCGGGCCTCTCACTGTTTTAGCCTCTCCCGATGTGGAGCACAGGCTCTGGACGCGCAGGCTCGGCCGCCATGGCTCACAGGCCGAGCTGCTCCGCGGCATGTGGGATCTTCCCGGACCGGGGCACGAACCCGTGTCCCCTGCATCGGCAGGCGGACTCTGAACCACTGCGCCACCAGGGAAGCCCTGAGTGCCGTTTCTTATCCATTCACATCAAGGGTATGTACTATTAGCACAGCTTATACAAATCCCAGTGGAGGGACATTTACAAAATACTTGACCAATATTCTTTAAAATTGGCAAGGTCACCCAAAATAAGCAAAGTCTGAGAAAATGCCACAGCCAAGAGGAGCCTAAGAAGAGAGGACTAAATGTAATGTGGGGTCCTGGATGGGATCCTCGAACAGAAGATGAATATTAGGAAAAGACTAAGAAAATCCGAATCAAGGGCAGACTTCCGTTCGTAATATTGTATCAGTATTGGTTCACTGTGTGAAATGTATCATCTAATACTAATATGTGATGGCAGTAGGGGTGCAGGTATATGATAATATAATCTGGTGTGAAGTATGTGAGAACTCTCTGTGCTATACTTAGATTTTTCTGTAAAATCTAAAACCGGGCTAAAAACTCAAGTTTATCTAAAAATAAGCAGAAAAACAATCATGGCCTCATTGGATTCTCTCAATACCCTGTGAGTCATTTCTACCTTACAGATGAGAGGACTGAGGTTCAGAGAGGTCATGTAATGTGCCCAGGTGCCCACAGCTGGGACGTGGTGGTAGGAACCCAGGTGTGGCTCAGCCTGGCAGGGGAGGTGGTGCCAGGCGAGCATGGAAGGGACCTCTGGGATGTTGTTGGGACACAAGAAAGGGGAGCTAAGTCCTAGCGCAGTGTGTGGATGTGGGCCATCTTGTAGGGAGTTGGGGTTGCAGATACAGCCGGGGTCAGATCCCAGGGGTCCCCTCGAGTGCTCTCATCACATAAAAATTGTCACTATGTGAAGTGATTGAGGTGTTAACCAGCATCTTATGGTAATCATTTTACAATATATACATGTATCAAATCATCACATTGTAAACTTAAAACTTACTGTTTTCTGTTCATTTTCTTAGACCTCAGAAGACCTTTACCTTCTCAAGAGTCTGTAGTGGGGTCAGGGCAATTTGGGGATGGACCCAGATAAACCACGAGTGAAAAACCTCCCGGGGTCTTCCTAGGCTGGCATCCTTTGAGTCCCTGAGGATAGGGCAGAACTTGCCCCCTCGCCTGGCTTTTAGAACTAGGTGTTCCCAGGAGGCGGAAAGATGGGTTTTCAATCAGATAAAGGTAGGATCCTGCAGAAACTTCGAGGGCCCTGTGGTCCCCAAGAGGTATGTCATCACACTCCAGGCCACACCGGTGAGGTAACGGTGGGTAGAAGAAGGAACAGGGCAACTTAAAAATAGGAGAAAGGAGACTGTGTGTGCTCGTGTGTGTGCCTGCGTGTGGCGGCACGTGCGTGTGCGCGTTGGCATGTGGGGCTTGCATGGCCGTGTGGCAGCCGTGAGGGCCTGGAAACTTCTTTTTTTTTTTTAAATTTATTTATTTTTGGCTGCGTTGGGTCTTTGTTGCTGCGCGTGGGCTTTCTCTAGTTGCGGTGAGCTGGGGCTACTCTTCATTGTGGTATGCAGGCTTCTCATTGCTTCTCTTGTTGTGGAACACGGGCTCTAGGCACGCGGGCTCAGTAGCTGTGGCTCACGGGCTCAGTAGTTGTGGCTCGCGGGCTCTAGAGTGCAGGCTCAGTAGTTGTGGCGCATGGGCTTAGTTGCTCCGCGGCATGTGGGATCTTCCCGGACCAGGGCTCGAACCCATGTCCCCTGCATTGGCGGGCAGATTCCCAACCACTGCGCCACCAGGGAAGCCCCAGGCCTGGGAACTTTTTAAACGGTTAGTTAGTCAAAGCTTGTGCCTCCTTTGAAGGGAACCTAATGGTCAGACATCCAGTTTACAAAATAGGTAACAGGGGAGCAGCAGTTTGACATTGATAAGGACCCTCTATTTTGTAAAAGATTTTTAATCTCTCTGGTTTCCCTGATACAACATCTGAACCTTGACCTGGAACTTGGTCGTGTGTACCTGTTGGGGTCATGCGGGTGGTGCTTTCGGTGGTGATGCCACTGCTCCTGGTTCAGGGACTCTAAAAAAGATAACTAATAATACAAACACCTGATGTTTATATAGGTTACCAGACCCTGTGATTTGGCTTAATGACACATAGCAACGGTGTGGACCAGTGCAGAGCTGGCTTTGAATATTGAGAACAGTCTCTTTGCCTAATCTTCGTGGAGCTCATGGCAGTTTTCAAAGCACATAATTACATCGTGTCTACACATGGGGTTGAGCACTGTAAGATAGATGATGGAATTTTGTCCTTTGGTCTCTTGTGTAGACTTATCGGTGGGTCGTAATCTCTTTGCCTTAAATTAAGAAAATGCTGTTCCAGAGAAGTCTAAACATTTTTTTTTTGTTTTTTGCTTTGAAACAGAACTTTAATTTGGAAGTATTCCCCTATATTCTTTTTTTTTAACTTTTCATTTTATATTGGAGTCTAGTTGATTAACAGTGTTGTGTTAGTTTCAGGTGTACAGCAGAGTGATTCAGTTATACATATACATGTGTCTATTCTTTTTCAAATTCTTTTCCCACTTAGGTTGTTACAGATATTGAGCAGAGTTCCCTGTGCTATACAGTAGGTCCTTGTTGGTTATCCATTTAAAATATTGTAGTGTACACATGTCCATCCCAAACTCCCTAACTATCCCTTCTCAGAAAAGTCTAAACATTTTATATGAAAGCAAGAAGGCAGAGGAATAAAAACAAACTCAAAAAACCAGGCTATGGGGAACGTCTCCTAAATTTTAAATATAAACCTTTATGGGGGTCGGTGACAGTGAATAAGGGTGTTGTGAATAATTTATGGACTTTTTTGTCACCGTATCCTCTTGTGCGTGTTGGTCAGGTCAACGTGTTTGGGAGTGGGTACCTTTCCGTGGAGGTTTTTCACTTTCTTTGGGATGTACTGTGGTTGTGTGGGAAGGACAGAGGTCATGCAGTGGGATATGCCTGAGCTTCTACTCCAGACCAGCCCCAAGCTGTGTGACCTGGTTATGTAACCATTGAGGACCCCGTCATGGGCCTCATCTGTCTGCCGGAGATGGTGGTTCGCACCTTGCAGGCTTCAGGGCAGAATCAGGTGACGGCCATCCAGTCCACGATGCTCCAATCCAGAGCAAAGATGTGGCCTCTTCTGTCTCCAGTGAGAGGACGCAGGCCAGGGAGTGAAGGGCTCAGTTTAAGAGGCGGGGGTCATTTCATCTCAGCCTTGGAGGAGGGGCAATTTGGACCAGGGGTCAGGAGTGGCAGAGATGAGACCTGATTCATTCCGTGTCAGGTCACTAGGTTCTCTAGACCATGGTTTCTCCATGCAGGAGTGAGGATGGCACAAGTGGTCTTCCTGGGCTCTGTGCCCTGCTCTTCTGTGGACTGGCCTCATGGGAGGAACCTATCAGGTTTCTCCAGCCCGTCTCTCCCAGGCTGTAATCACCGTCTCTACTCTCGCCGTCCTAGGTGTGGAGTCAGTGCGGTCGCTCAGGTGAGGGCTCATCTAGATTTCCAAGTGCTTGTAGCTCCACTGGTGCTTTACGAGGATGACCTGGAGCTGGGTTGCCTGTCAGCCAACCATCTGTGATTTAGGGAGCCCATACTCAGGCTCAGGGGCACTGGGGGTGCTGCCTTGATTTCTGACTTTAGAATCCTTGGGGCTGAATCACAGCAGCAGTGACTGTGGTGGTTAGTTGTGTTTATTCAGTGAACGATCCCAAACTGAAGCAGTGGTGAGTGCAGCTGGACAGGGCAGGTCTGCAGTGTCCAGGCAGAGCTGGGAGGCATCTCAAAACCACATCGCACTAACCCTGCATCCTGTTGCAAGGGGCTGTGAGCCCAGCGGCCCGCTGGAGAGACTCTTGGCGGCTTGGCCAGCTGGACGACTGTCCCTGCCACGAGTAAGCTTGGGGCTCATATGAGTTAGCTAAATTCGATTCATTTATTTATTTTTTTGAAGTCTACACATTTATTAAAAAGCATCTACAGGGGCTTCCCTGGTGGCGCAGTGGTTGAGAGTCCGCCTGCCGATGCAGGGGACACGGGTTCGTGACCCGGGCCGGGAAGATCCCACATGCCGCGGAGCGGCTGGGCCCGTGAGCCATGGCCGCTAAGCCTGCGCGTCCGGAGCCTGTGCTCCGCAACGGGAGAGGCCACAACAGTGAGAGGCCCGCGTACCGCAAAAAAAAAAAAAAAGCCATCTACAAAATGAAAAAAATGACATAATTATTACATATATATATATTTTATTTACACAAATATAAAATTTCAAGGTTATTCAAATTTAACCAGAGGACTAAGTCTAATGAGAGAAGAAAAATTAAAAGTAAAGAATTACTAGTCCAACAAAGGCATGGTTTTATCCTGTTTCTGGTACTTTAGGGGACAGGAAGCGTTGGGAAAAAGAATGAGTAAGGGAAGGGCATGCCACTTAACTCCAAATAGACAATAACATTTTCTTCCTAAGCAAATGTAAAACCTCTGTATAGTTTTAAATTTAAATGATCATTTTCGTGATTATAGCATTTCCAAATATCAGCTCTTCTAATCTATAAAAGAGACAAAAAGTGAAATAAAAACATGAAATTCCTAACAAAAGTTTATACATCTTCATAATGGTAAATGAAATTAATTTGTTCTTAAAACCTAGTACAATTTCATTTGAAGGTATACCATACACACATAAAAGAGAAAAATTAAATGAAAATAATATTTGGGATAATCCTGATCAATATCACAGGCCATACATTTAAGAGTAAAAAAGACATCTTGAGACTTCCCTGGCGGTCCAGTGGTTAAGTCTCCGCGCTTCCACTGCAGGGGGCGCGGGTTCAATCCCTGGTCGGGGAACTAAGATCCCATATGACGCATGGTGCGGCCAAAAAAAAAGACATCTAATCACACAGAATGATTACGTTTTCTCTAAGAAATATAAGATTCAGAGGAGTAAACCAATACTAAAATTATGTCACAGTAAATTCTCAGTAAATAGTCTCACAAAATCTCCCACCTTGGTGGAAGTACTGTTGATGTACTTTTAAAAGCACTTTTAAGTATCACATCTTGAGGTGAATGTTCTTGCAGTCTGCTCTGAATCAGCTGTAGCATCCTCTGCCACTCTTTTTGCTGTCGCGAAAGATCAAATAAATATTGCTGGTTCATGAACTAGACCATTTGCAGATGCAGCCATTGTTTCTGCTAAATCCAATACATCTGCTCCAATATACTGACACTTCATGGCAACAGTAATATCTATATTGATTCTCAATTTGCTGGAAAAATCCTTGTCTAGTTCATATTCATTCTTCTTCTATGTATCTTGATATACTGAAAATTCCATTGTAGTTAATAAAGCCACAGTGGTAAACGCTGTTAGAGAAACTGTACCCCCCACTGGCTGAAGTCTCTACAGAGCTGTCAGGAACTTTCGGAAAGGCATCCAGCTCTTTCGCCAAACTTAAGGTTTTCTTCCGATTCAGTTACCTCACCTTCAAGAAAACCTTCTTCTTCTTTCACATAGTCATGCTTGTGCTACGGTCCCAGCCAACCGCCATGTTTCACAGCAGCCCGGTCGCCCGGGCTCCCGTTTACCTCCCATTTAGATATGTCATGTCATTAATCTGTTGGAAGCTTTGGGTCAAGAGGCAGTGGTGTGTAGTGGTTAGTGCATGGCCCCCTGGTGCTAGCCTGCCTGGGTTCAAATTCAGCTGTGTGATCTTCAGTGTGACATTAACCTCTCTGGGCCTCAGCTTTCTCGTCTGTGAGAGAGGGAATTGTGACAGTTCATTCAGGGAGGTAAAGCCCTTGGCACAAACTAAGGGCTCAGTAAGATGTGAGCTGATGATGCCGGACCTTTATTACTATTAGTGAACCTGCCCTGGCTTCTCCTCCCTCCCAACCCCATAGCAGCTGATCTCACAGGTCTGCTCCTCTTGGACAGTGGGGCCCCTGAGGGCAGGGCTCCTGGGTCTTGGCCCTTTCCGCTTCTGTGGCGTCTGGTGTGGTGAGTGCCCAGCTGCGTGGAGAGGTGCTCAGTCAACAGTGACCAGGTGTGACTCTGGGGGTGTAGAGTTGCAGGGAGAATGAACACTCTTCTCTCTAAGGCTGTGGAGATTTCTGATTGGAAAAAGTTGGGGGCGTAAGGTTATCGAGCATCTCTCATGGGCAAGATCGTCTGTTGCCGGAGCCTGGAAGTACACAGTGGAAGGACAGTGGGTCCTGGGGGACCTGGGCTCCGGGAGAGGAAGCCACATGGAAGCTCCTAAAGAACCAGCAGCAGTGGAAATGCGGAGCATTAGTGCGAGTGAGTAGGTGAGTTGTCCCAGTAGGAGGCCAGGCAGGGAAAGGGAAGGGCTGGCTTTGAGGATCTCTGGCAGGCTGCCTGGAAGAGGCGGTGTGGGATTGACCTAGGATTTTGGGGGGGTAGAATGGTGTGTAGGGGCTTCTGCCGGTAGAGGCTCGGGTTTACCTAAGGGGGCTGCAGGGGAGGCCCCACGGTGAGTCGGAGGGGGCTGCTGGCTGTGGCAGAGGCTTTCTGTAGGGGAAATGCTTATGACTGAACTGTCTAAAAATGAGTGAGAGAGAGGCGGGTAGGGAGAGAACACGAGGAGAGGGAGGAGGGGAAAGAGAGGGATCCAGAGAGGGACAGAGGAGCGGATGCTAGTTAAGCCTCTTAACAGCATCGGACTAATGTACGCTGCTGGCGGTCACTGTCCCCCAGGGGCATGCTCCAGCCCCGCCCTCCTCTGTCCTGGCGCCCCGCCCCCCTGCCCCGTCTCTTCCAGGCTCCCCACTCCCCGCACGGCCCCAGAAGCCAGTGAGTGAGCATCCCGGCCATTTCCTGCCCCGTGGGCCACCCCCCTCCTCCGATCCCAGTGGCCCTGTGCAGGCGTGACCTTGCCCCGTGACCGGGAAGCAGGGCTCCCGTTGCCGCCTGTTTACCCTGGCGCAGCAGCAGGGAGATGGGGTCACGTGGGGGCCCGCCCCCCCACTCCCACCCTGGCATGCCAGCTGCATGAGTCGCCAGCTGTGGGCACAGGTGGGCGGGCAGGGGGCATTCCTCAGGACTGACTCTCCCCAGCCCGCCTGGCATGGGACCCTCTGCTTCTGGGGGTGGCTCTAGGGCGATGGGCCAGCCAGTTCTGCACCGGGCCGCTGAGTCACGGTCCTGAAGTGTGGCCTCTGAGTCACCCTGCAGCCCTGTCCTCCACAGCGAGTCCTTTGTGGGACTTGCCTGGGCCCGAATGGGCATTTGACCCTGTGTGCCGCTGGCCACCCTCGAGTTCTCTTGCCCCACCCACCCCGTTACAGGCCCCATCCCAAGTCCTCCTCGCAGGATCGGCTGCATTCCTTCGTGATCCAGAACCCAGGAGTTTGACTCTAGCCAGCGGCTGAGTTATAGGAAGGAAGCGTGGGCAGGTTTAGCAAGCTGGGGCAGGAGCGAACCAGGCAGGATCTGGGGGAGGACGGCCGGGTCACCTGTCATGACAGGGCCACAGGAGGAGTTTTCAAATTTCCTGTGTCTTGTGTATTTTGCGAGCATCTTGAAATGACCTTGAAAACCCACCCCCGTGAGGGACCAGGTGAGACAGTAACATCTATGTATTGGCACTGGCTGTGCTGTGTGCAGTCAATTGCTGTCCAAAGATGTCAGGCTCTGTCCTTACACCCATTTCTGGTGGAAGAAACTGAGGGTTTAGTAGAGGACACTTGCTCAGGGCCCGTGAGCTAGAGAGTGGTGCGTCTGGAGTTTGACCCCAGCCCTCAGTTCTATGTTAGATTCTCTGATTCAAGTTCATTGGTTTGTGTGCTCCTTTCATCCTCTCTCTTTCCTTTTTTTTTTTTTCTTCTCTCCTTTGCCGCTTAGCTGCTGGAGTCTTCCGCATGGAAGGCAGCTGTCAGCAGTGCAGGAAACCACTTAATAGTGGCAGCTAGTGGAAACTAAAGTGGCATCTGGAGTCCTGCTGTCACTGTAGGTTCAGCCTGCAGTCTGAGCCCTGAGGGCAAGCTGGGGCGTGGACTTCAGCCACGGGGATGGAGAAAGCAGCTGTAGGCCTCGACAGTGACGGACCCCCAAGGGTCTATGTCTGGGAGGCGGGCACGGGGATGCAGCACAGCGCGAGGAGATTGAGTAGCTCCTTGACTCTGAGGGGAGACCCATGTTGAGGCTGCAGGGTGCTGGGGAAGCCCCCTAGGGTTCAGGTTCTAGATGTACCCCCTCTTTAGTCAGGAGGCTTTGGGAGCATCCTTTTCTTTCTGCTGTTCTCCGTTATCCCTTACACAAAGAGAGGAAGTTGGGCTAGACCAGGGTGCTAGCACCCCCCTTTTTTCCCAGGAAGGGGGAGGGGGCGGGGACATCTGCATGGGGGTGAGGGGATCGGAATGTGCATTTGTAATGAGCTCCCCAGGTGAGGTGGAGAACCGCTTTCAGGTCAGCCCCTGAGATGCAGGCAGTCTTCCTGCCCTTGGTGGTCTCAGCCAGCGAGGATGCTCAGGGCTGACTGGGCTGCTCCGATAGGGTTTTCTTGGGCCTGTGTTTGAAATCACCATAACAGCCCATATATTTCGTGTAAAGACTGGGATTTCTGGCTTCACTGGGGTGGGTGGTGGGTCCTACTTTCCCAGGGCCACCCTGGCTGGAGCTGCCTGTAAAGGCCCCAGGATCTGAATTCAGTTATTATCTTCACAGTGTAAAACCCCAGAAGACTCAGGCCAGCAGGGTGGCTGTGAAATCTCTGTTAGCTTGAGGTTCTCTCCTGCAGTGGGTGCGTGAGTGAGACGGGGAGTGGTATTGAAGTGGATGCTTTTTGAAGACAGACGTATTGGCAGAAAGGCCAGATGTTGAAGCGGGGTTTCTGGTCTCGATTGAAAGTTTCAGTGCAGTCTTCTGTAAGGGAATGATGGTGATCCGAGTTTCTAGAACCGTGGCTGGCCCACACGAGGTAGCCAATATCATATGAATTTGAGTGAAATCTGATATAGAGCATTTCTGTGACCTTTTCCACCACTCCTGACTCTTTCTCCTGTTACTATACCTGAAGATTCATTAAAAAAAATTTTTTTTTAAATTTTATGTATTTTATTTTTGGCTGCGTTGGGTCTTTGTTGCAGTGCGCGGGCTTCTCATTGCGGTGGCTTCTCTTGCTGTGGAGCACGGGCTCTAGGCATGCGGGCTTCAGTAGTGTGGCATGCAGGCTCAGTAGTTGTGGTGCACAGGCTCAGTAGTTGTGGCACACGGGCTTCGTTGCTCTGCGGCATGTGGGATCTTCCCGGACCAGGGCTCGAACCTGTGTTCCCTGCATTGGCAGGCGGATTTTTAACCACTGTGCCACCAGGGACACCCTGAAGATTCATTTTTTTTTTTTTTTGAAGATTCATTTTTTAATGGCACTTTTATTTTATTTTTTAAATTAATAGTCATCTTTTATTTATTTATATATTTAGTTTTGGCTGTGTTGGGTCTTCGTTTCTGTGGGAGGGCTTTCTCTAGTTGCAGCAAACGGGGGCCACTCTTCATCGCGGTGCGCGGGCCTCTTCATGATCGCGGCCTCTCTTGTTGCGGAGCACAGGCTCCAGACGCGCAGGCTCAGTAGTTGTGGCTCACGGGCCTAGTTGCTCCGCGACGTGTGGGATCTTCCCAGATCAGGCTCGAACCCGTGTCCCCTGCATTAGCAGGCAGATCCTTAACCACTGCGCCACCAGGGAATCCCAATGGCACTTTTAAATGGAAGGAAAACTGAGTATTTTTTCCTCCCAGTGTTATCATGCTTGTTGGCAGTTGGCTCCCTCATTTTGCACAATTTCAGGTGATGGCTTGGCTGTCCAACTCCCTAACTGTAGTCTTGCATTCTTAGCACAAACAGAACGACTAAGTGTGGGTCCTTATCTTATTGGAAAGTGGCAGAAAAAATAAGAACCAACATTTCCTAGGTGGCCAACCCATACAGGCATGATGGTACAGGCTCTTTACTAAGGATCGACATGTAGGTTAAGCAACTTGGTCACGGTCACACAGTGGCAGAGTCACAGTTTGAGCCCCGGTCTCTGTCTCTTGAGCTTGCTTTCCTCCCACTATCCTGGACTACTTCTCCTAAATAACTAAGTGACCAGTATAGTACAAGCCGTACTATACAAGTGCATAAGAAGCTCTGAGGCTGGGACAGAAATGTCCATAGCTAGCCTGTGGACTGTTCACACAGATCCGATTCCCTACTGGGTCTTGTTCAGTATCTTTGTGCTTTTTGTCTGGATTGAGTAGACAGGCAAGGCTGAACTTGGGAGGCATTGGTGCGAAGTCTGATCTGGGCTGTAGAGTCATCTGAGGTTGATATTGGGTCTGGTATTTAACCTGCCTTAGCCTCAGTTTCCTTATCTGTAAAATGGATGCGATAGTACCTAGGTCAAAGGTGGTTGGATGAGCCTCTCACAGATGCAGTGTCTGGCATCGATACATGGGAGGCCCTCAGCCATCATTTCTTTCTTCGTCCCTACAAGTAGAGGGGCTGAGTTACACGTCCTGAGGGGAGATCGCTTTCTCTTCCCACCTTCAATGTGTCATCTCCCTCTCCTTAAGCTTGTATCGTCTGGGTGTGGTGAGCCCCAGGACTAAAGCCGCCCTACAAACCGATTGGTGACAGAAAACCCGTGAGCACCTCCTTTCACGTGGGGCCCCGTGACTGTCTGGCAGCTGCCAGCAGTGATGGGAACGGGTGGTGCCCCAGGGGCTGCGGGAACGGTGTGTGCAGATCCGGGCAGGAAGACTTACTGGAACCACTGGGCAGCCCTGTGAAGGGAACTGGCTGCCGGGCGGAGAGCGGAGGAATGGGTTTTGGCAGTGGAGGTGGTGCTATAGGACGCAGAGCTCCTTCTGGCGGAACGGGTTCTCCGCTGTGGGCTCTGGGGTGTGATATGGGACCAGGAACGGGCTGCCCCCCAAAGACACCTTCGGGAGGCACAGAGAGGTCTGGGCATCCCAGCTAGGGGCATTTAGGGAAAGGATTTCGAGGGCTTTAGGAGTGGGAGGGGACGTACACGGGGGAGACTGGCCAGGCTGAGTGGTCTTGTAAAGAAGAGGGGTTGATGACCGTGTGCTAGCGTGTGAGTTCTCACCCTCCTGCCGAGTTTATCACTTTGCTGTATGGCGGCGTCTCTCTCTCCTGCTGTGTGACCTCAAGAGCAGGCGAACTCCTTGCAGAGTGCCCTCCCCGTTGAAACATGTTGATGGCCGTCGATGACCCACAGGCAAGATGTGAACTTTGGATGCCGCTGTGGGTATGTCACCTCGCCTTCCTTCTTATCTGTGACAGAGTGACATATCCAGAGTGGCATCCCAAAGACAGAGACGTCTTACTTCATCTCTTTCTGATGGTTTTACCTCCCTCTCTCCTTTCTTCTATGCTTCTATCTGTTCTTCCATCTATACTTCTACACTTCCTTCCACCCTTCCGTGCTTTTTTTTCTTCCAACCATCCTTGTATATATTTCACTCCACCCAGCCACCCTTCCATCCAGCCATCCTTCTACCCAGCTACCCAGCCATCTAATAGTCATTGCCTACCTACGATGCATGGGACACTGTGCCTGGCTCTGGAGATGCACAGATGGCTAAGAGCCAGCAAGGTCCCTGTTCTGAAGGAGGTCATGTTCTGGTGGGAAGCCATGCATATAAGTAAGTCCTCATAGCACAGTCAGGTAGGTGCTGTAATAGTACTAACAGGGGTATACTGGAGCATGGTGGGGAGTGAGGGTTCCAGTGTGGGTGGCCCAGGGACGGTTTCGCCGGTGAACTGCTTGAATTGAGTCTCAGAGGATGACGTGGTTCTCGAGGCCTATGAGGGTCAGGGAGAGGAGGCAGAGGTGAGTATGGAGGCCCCCAGACCTTGCTATGTATTGATAGAACTGTAAGGCATGGATGGACTCAGGCCAGAGATCTACCTACAGATGTTTATTACATCTTTGTTGCCTTGTCACCCTAGTGCCCAGCACACAGTATGTTCTTGATAGCCATTAGTTCACTTCCTTCGCTGTCCTTTCCAGAAGTGAGTTCCTTTTGCATCCTTGCCCTTGCCCGTAGTTCTAGTCATCGGCCTGCTGAGTTAGCAGCTGCCGTGAGAAGCACGTGCCCCAGTGGGGTGAGGTGGGCCGTGTCCTGGCAGAATAGCTCTGAGTCTCCCCCTTCAGGTCCACCTTCACTCAAGCCCCAGTCTCAGAATCAAGGGGGAATTAACAGGAAAACAAACCTCCCCCCCCCCCCCCGCCCACCACAACCGAGCTTGCTTATTTGTAGAGATGTTGGAAAATACCGATGACAGATACTCCTGTTGCTCCGTGATACTTGCTCTTCCCATCTGGGTCTCCTGCTTCCCGCTTACGATGGTTTCGCATCTCGACGTTGTTCACTTAACATTACATCCTGACCCTTTCCCAGTGTCATTCAGTCGTGAAAACTTGTTTTGAGCAGCTTTCCCACGTGCCATCATGTACCTGTGCAAGAAGGGTACTCTGTCACTCATTTTTGCTCCTGTTGTAAAATGAGGGTCATCACAGCCCTTTCTCCGTGGGGTTGATGTGAAGGAGAGGTGAGGAAAGTTCGTCCAGAGCACGTGCTGCCGGTACTGCTGTCCTCGTCATCTTTGGCCAAGTTAGGACTGCTGGGCGTTCGTATTTCCTTCTGCTTTGCCTGGTATAATGCACGACCCTTTTCACACATCTCTGGTTGTTTTCCTGGTAGAGCCCCCCCCCCCCCCCCCCCCCTCTCCAGAAAGGTTTGAGGAGTTTTATAGAGTGTGGCATAGCTTTCCAGGTATAGTTCACCCACAGCCACTCTGCAGACGGTGCTAGGGGTTACTGAGGCAGCCTTCTGAAGTGTGAGCATCTTAATTCACGCAAGGGACCCCATAGCGGGCGTGGAGCTCTGTGATCGGCAAACACCCAGAACAAAACCGTGTTCTTGTTGCTTTTCTTTGACTACTGCTGTGATTGACCAGCTTTTCATGTGTATTGCCTACTTGTGTTTTCTCAACTGGTCATTTCCTTTGGCGTGTTTAGCAGGGTTTTTTTTTTCATAGAGTGGTAAGATCTGTCTCTACAAACTTGTGGATTTTGCAGATGGGGCACTGGTGAGTCCCACTGGACGCTTTGTTAGGCATACGGAAATGACGCCTTCGTTTCTGCGGGGTACATTTCATTACAAATCTGCATCTGATTGTGGTAGCAAAACGGTGCTTTGCAAATGAATGCAGGGGGGCCTGTCTCATTAATCTGGGCTGTTGCCAATTGTAAATATTCCTCCCTAAGCGGTATTTGCCAGAGAGCTTCTCCCTTCTCTCTTCCTTCCTTTCCTCATAAGCAAAATAAAAAGTCCTGCTAACTTTCAGGTGTCATTGCAAACGTCAGCTCCTCAAAGACCTCCACCCTGGAACCCCCAGATCCACTGTTGATGGGGGTGAGCTGCATCTCCTTCGCAGCATTGGTGGCACTTTCTAACGTAGTGGATGCTTTAGGAACATTTGTTTACATTTCTCCCGTAGACTCAAATCTTTTCCAGGGCAGGGACCTTGGCTCTTATTGCATCGTATGTGTTCCCTCAGCCCCTCGTGCAGGGCTTGGAAGTGGATACCCAGCGTGGGAAAATGACTTGTGTGGATATGGCCGACCCAGAGCTTGACTGGGCCACCTTTGAGCTGGATCTCCCAGGACCCTTTGCATCTGTGGCCAGAGCTTGGCTTTGATGTCTGGGTGAGCAGAGCAAAGGTCAGCTGGCATGGCAGGGCCTTGTCCCCGCGCCCCACTGGCGTCAGTCCCTCTGGGTTGTTTTGGCTCATTGAGGACAGAGCATGATCTAGGGGAAAGGTTGGGACTGGCTTCTAGGTGAGTGCCCAGTGACAGCCAGCTGTACCCTCTGCTTGGCTACACCCAAGTCCTGTACTCCACGTGGCTTCCTCAGGCCTGCCGTGGAAGGAGAAAGATGCTTCTTCGTCATGAACAGAGGCATGAAACCACCGGAGAACTCTGGTTCCACCACTCCAGGGCCCATCCTGCTGGCAGGAGGAACCGCAGGTGGCCTGTGGGTTGGCAGTGCGGGTGGGGAGGGAGAGGAAGTCTCCAGGGTGGTCAGGTAACCTCCGTGCAGGTTGGAATGCTTGGTTCCTGGGTGGCCAGGGCTGGGGGAGGTCTCGGGTTGGAGGGGAGAGAGCCTGCCAGCTGGAATTGGAATGGGGTGCCGCCAATCCCCTGCTGTGTGAGTGTGGGCTTGGTACCCATCTCCGGGAGACCCAGCCTCCTCTCGGGAGAGTGGAACTAACTAGGCCTCCTCTCGTGGCTTGTGGGCAGATGCAGGGACTGGATGCCTGTTCCTGGCACTTAGCAAGTGCCCCGTGGATGCTGCCTTTTCTTTTGTTCTCCCCATCCACCTCCCGCTTCCGTAATTGACACACGTTGAACGTGGCAGAAAATTGCTAACATTGGAAAATTCTCAGCAGAGTCAGTGAGAACTCAAATTGGAGGTCCTCAGGGCCACCAGAGCACCAGACGAGTGGCGAGGCTGCCCGCGTGCTGGAAGGGATCCTGCTAGGAGGCTGAACTCACAAGTCCGGGACCCGTCTGAGACCTTGGGGTCCCTGTGGGCCGGAACCCCACGTTGCACTCCCAGGCCCGCTCCTTGGAGCTGAATGACCCTGGGTGTGTGTCTTGCCACTCTTTCCTCACCCGTGAAGTGGGCGTAGTGGGGGGGGTGTCACTGCACCACAGGTTGGATGAAGACCCTCGGGATGGGCGGTGGTTGGAACCATCGAAGAGCCGCTGGGATCAGGGCTGGCCTGGCTTTTCCATGGGGGAGGGGGTAGGTGGCGATTTGTGGGGTTTCTTTTTGTGGAACTTCTTTTCTGGGGCCTGACATAGATATGGATGTAGCTGGGAGGATAATCCAATAATCACCCCCTGCCCCCCGAAGACGTTCACATCCGAATCCCTGTGAATATTACATGTTACGTGACCAAAGGGGTATTAAGGTTGTAGGTGGAATGAAGGATGACCTCAATATAGGGAGATTATCCTGGATTTTGCTGTGGATCCAGTGTCATCACGAGGGTCCTTAAAAGTGGAGGAGGGAGGCAAGGAGGAGGTCAGAGTGATGTGATGTGAGAAGTAACATTGCTGCTTTGAAGATGGCGGAAGACACCATCAGGCAGGGATCCCCCCCCCCCGCCCCCGCAGAGCCTCCAGCAAGGAATGTCGCCCTGCTGACAACCCAGTGAGCCCCCATTTGGACTTTTCACCTCCAGAACTGTATTTAGTTCATTTGTGTTGCATTTAAGGCATGGAACTTGTGGTAATTTGTTCCGACAGCCCTGGGAAGCTAATGTGATGGAGAAAGCATTTTTGGCCACCCTTTGTTTCCTGGGGGGGTTGGAGCTGGGGACCATCAGAGGGGAATGTCCTTTGGGGTGTGGCACTGGCAGACGACCCTGTATTTGGGCATGATCATCGGTGACTGGGTCCGCCGAGGCCTGCCTGGTGACCTGGCGGGGAAGGCTTGGCTAAGCAGGTGTGGTAAGGGCTTGTGTAAAGGCCGAATGCCCATCACCTCTCCCTCCGACAGCCCAGCCTTTGGCTCCGGAAGCTTGGGAAGAATGGAATAACGGTGCGTTAGGTGCTGGGAGGGACCCCTCCCCGTCCTGCCCTGCTCTTTTAAGGTTTAATTGTCAGTCTGTTAGAGTATTTCTTAAAGCATCTCGGGAGTGCTCGACAGGTACACACCAGGCTCAGGTGATGAGCCCGTCCATCCAGCAAGTTGGCTGTACCTAGGCTCAGGGCCCGGCACCTTCTCAGTCTTTCCTGCCGGGGCCCTGCTGAGCTGCCTGTCCAGGGTGTGTGGCCAGCAGCCCCGCTGCCCGTCTGCTTTCCTGCCCTGACCCACAGGAGTGGGTTCTCAGGCAGCAGTGGGGGCTGGATGGAGGTGACCCTGGCCCCCGGCGGTCCCACTCTTGGAATGCAGGTCCCGAGCCTTGCCTCAGTGAGGCCATTTAAGAAGAAGGCATATTGTGTCTGTGAGAGGTTTCTCACTAATACTGTGTGTGTGTGTGTGTGTGTGTGTGTGTGTGTGTGTGTGTGTGTGTGTGTGTGTGTGTGTGTGTGT
>NW_020172779.1:11469884-11493415 GCF_003031525.2 Neophocaena asiaeorientalis asiaeorientalis
GTGGGATCTTCCCGGACCGGGGCACGAACCCGTGTCCCCTGCACCGGCAGGCGGACTCTCAACCACTGCGCCACCAGGGAAGCCCCAGCCTCCCTTCTTGAAGGAGAAGGTGAGGAGAAGGTGGCCGGGAGGACAGGCAGAACTCTCTCCCGTAGGTACAGGCGTTTGGTAAATGTTTGCTGAATGAAGGAAAGGCGGAGCATGCAGCGAAGCTGGTGATTTCATCGTGTGCTCCCTGGCCGCAGCTCTGGGTGCTCTTGAGCTGTCCACACAGATATGCTCTTTAGCTAAAGGAACCTCCTTCTCCCACGTACTAGCTATGGGATTTTGAGAAAGTGGCTTAGCATCCTTTGACCTCGGTAACCTTATTCGTAAAGTACAAACCCATCTGGGTCATGGTGATGATTAAACGTGAGGATGCTCGTAGAGCCCTGGTGAGTGGTTGGTGCCCCGAGAACGTTAGCATTTATCACTATTGTTTGCAAAGAGAGGAGTAGTGTCACTGTGCGTGCTGCGTTCCCTATGAACCCTGTAACCACTGGAGTCTTATCTCCCCCCTGTTCGTCCCCTTCCTCCTCTGTCCGGTGACTGGGGAAGGCAGGAAACCCACAGGATAAAATGCTGGATCAGTTTCTCTCCTCTTAGACTGTCTTCCACATCATCTTGTAAGTGGGTCAAGTAGCCATGCCCTTTCTATGTCCTCCATGAGAAAAAAATGATAGTGAGGGACTTCTCTGGTGGCGCAGTGGTGAAGAATCTGCCTGCCAAGGCAGGGGACACGGGTTCGAGCCCTGGTCCGGGAAGATCCCACATATCGTGGAGCAACTAACCGTGTGCCACAACTACTGAGCCTGCGCTCTAGAGCCTGCGAGCTACAACTACTGAGCTTGCGCGCCGCAACTAAAGCCCGCGCGTCTAGAGCCCGTGCTCCACAACAAGAGAAGCCACTGCAATGAGAAGCCCGCGCACCGCAACGAAGAGTAGCCCCTGCTCGCCGCAACTAGAGAAAGCCCGCGCGCAGCAACAAAGACCCAACACAGCCATAAATAAATTAAAAAAAAAAAAAAAAGTCGCGAGAGCAAAGCAGAAATATGCAGTGAAGAGGAATGGTTATTGTTAGATGGGGGCTTCTTCAGGCTCACCAGGAGGGAAGAGAGGGCGTTGGAAATTGACGCTGCATAGCAGGTACCACCCATCTGCATTGTGGCCTGTGTTAGCGTATATAAGTGCCCTTCTGCTGATTGGACACCCAGGAGTGCTCCCAGGGGATGGCAACCTCAGGAAAAATGGGAGAGGGGCAGTGGATATCAACACTTCCGTAATCAAATAAACATTAAGGGGCAGAGAGGAATTCTCCTACACTGGGAATTCTCCAGTGTCTCGCCGCCCCTGTGTTTTGTCATGCAGGTCACTGGGGTGAAAGAGTTTTGGGGAAGCGTTGAATTTTAGCTTCTGCCATCCCCACAGCAATCCTGTCTCACAGGTTAGGAAACGTGGTCTCAGGTGATTTTGGGTTCATGGCCTTTTCCCAGAGCTGGGGAATAGCCCGCACGCTCCCTCATGCCCTGTGCCCTTGTTCCCTCCCAGTCCTGGCTCACGAGGTCCGGGCGCGTTGGTGGCAGGGCCAGGTTGGTTCAGATCAGCCCTGCCCAGCTAACTGCTGCTTCATACCGCAGAAGCTGATTGCATCTCTGATTTAAGTCTTGTTGCTGGGGGGCTGGATGTGCTAGATTCCTGGTACCCAGGGACCCCAGGCTTTATCTGTCCCAAGGCGGAGTCCCTCAGATCAGTTACAGGGTGTGACTGCCTCTCAGCGTGGGTCATGGAAAGAAATGATTAGGATACAGTTCTTTGGTGCTTTTGGACCTACAGCCAAGAACTGTTCTGGCACCCAGAGAAGAATATCTGCAAATTCTAGCACCAGATACGGATTCAGAAACAAAACAAGCAAAACATCTGGAATTCTTTTCCTAATTAATATATGCTTGTTGAAAAATGGCCTCCACAAACTTACAGAAGCGTAAAAAGGAGGAAGTGACCTTCCCGTGTAATGTCATCCCTGTCGTTTGGCAGAGAACGTTAACGAAAGGAGTCAGAAAAACCCCGGCTTGGGATCCTGCCGTGACTGTTTCAGTTTCTTAAAGGTCTCACATGAGGGAAAAGTCCTGCCATCTCCAGGGTACTTCGTGAGAGTTACAGGAGACGTTTGATGAAATTCTGTCCAGGGCTGTCATTGGTCCTTTGTGGGTTCAATAAGCGTTCTTTGTCCCCATCCCTGCCCCTTGCTTCTGATATTCTAGGAATCCAGACATGTGAGAGTATCCATTCTCTGACCTGTTGCACGGGGCCGCCGTCTCCTCCCCCGCCCTGTCCTCTCGCTTGGCTTTTGCTCTCCCACCCATCCCGGTTAGGCAAGGACAGTGGAGCCTCAGGCGTCCGTCTGGGAGCGGCTGTGGTGTCGCAAGACCTGGGCCTGCCTCTGGCTCCAGGCGTGTCCCCCTGAGGGTTTTGGAGGGAGTCCGGGCAGGTTCCGGCCAAATGCACACTCCTCTTTGCAGACTCTCGAAGGTGCCCACGACACACACCTCAGTAAGCACGACGTGTGTGTACTTGGCGCCTTGAATTGCCTGAAGGACACCACTTTCTCATCGTTAGCTAATTTGGAAAATGAACGGAAGGGAGATACCTTTGAATTTCTGGAAGTGTGAAGAATGACGTCTGTCATTCAGGTGTGTTCTTGGTTGCTGAGAAACCATTGGCTGCCTTTCAGTTACTGAGCTGCTGGAGCTGGTAATAGTGGCTAATACGTGCTGAGCACCTTCTGTGTGTGCGGGCCCTGCCGTGCACTTTGCCTGCATTATCTCATTTTATCCTCCCAGCAGCCCTATGAAGCCCTATAAGGGCAGGTGTTAATTTCCACGGAGGAAGATGAAGCTTCAAAATGCTAATAAATAAGCCTCCTGGTGCGCAGTGAGTAAGGAGACAGGATGCAAGTGGGCTGTTGTGATTCCAGGGCCTGAGTCTCCAAGGGGATATTTCCCTTCCAGAGTCTCTCTGCTCCACTCCTTCCGTTAATCGGTGATTCAGCACCGTTCACTTTTCCTTTGGAGTCTTTTTGCCTTCTCTCCGTTAAACAAACAGTCTCCATCGTTCTGGCCAGGCACAGTGACTGACACAGTAGGTTTGCAGTAAATGCTCAGTGGATGACTATCCAGCATGAGCATTAATTGAGCAGCTACTAGCTGCTAAGCGGCTGCAGGATTGGGTTCTGGGAAACGGGGAATTGAAGGATAACATAGTTGCTATCCTCAAGCTGCTTACCCACAGCTTTGTAATGGAGAAAGCTCAGATACAAATGATGGCAGCTCAGTGTGGGACTAGGGCCGTGGAGAGAATAAGACCTGTGTGCTTTTAGAGCATGCCAATTCCGCATATTGGGTCACTGTGCCGGAGCAAATGGGCCAGAGGTGACAGGCTTGGGATTTGAATTGATATGGTGTCTGCCTTTATGCGGTGGGAGCGCTGGGGAAGGGGCAGCAGTGGATTTAGCTGTAAGTCACAGGGGGATGATGAGAAGATTGGGGAAGGCACGGTGAGAGAAAGGGCTTTGCAGGATGAGTAGAAGTTCACCAAGAAGGCTGAGCAGTTGGAAAGACGGCAGAAGCAGAGGCCCAGGGGAGAGTCAGTGAGTGACATGTCCAGTGTGCTCAGACCGCAGGGGTGTCTGTAGCTAAAGTTGAAACTGTAAGAGCTGGGGCCCTGGGACCTCAGTCCCAGCTCAGTTTATTAACACCTGTGTTACAGATTTTGCGGGTTTTTTTCAGTACACCAATTTGAGGTGTGTGCTGCCTAGAAGACAATCGGTAAACGTTAGCCGGGGGCATTACCTTCAGCCTGACTGTGAAGCAGTTGACCGTCATCCTGCAGGTTTGAGACCGAGAAGCAAAATGATGAGATGTGTCCCATGATCCTGTTCACCCTCAAAGGAAGGTCCTCGTCCTTCTCACGGCTTATGCCGAGGTGCCGCTGGGCGCTCAGCGTGCGGGTTTCTTTCGACATGACCCTTTGGAAGCAGCAAGTGATGAGATGTGTTGTGAGCTGTGCTGAGTTTTCTGTGGTGACTGGGGGAGAAATCAGAGTATTTTGGCTGCACAGCGTCCCCTCCTGAACCATCTGAGATGTGTTTCTCCTCCCATTGCTATGGTTTATGGGGTCCAGGGGGTCTGCTGGGGCTGCATGCTCCCTGGAGCCCGACTAAAGGATCAGCAGCGCTCCAGCCAGGCGTCGTGAGGAATAAGTTCTCAGGCATCTAGTCTCCTTTTCCTTTTTCCTCTTCCAGTTCCTTCCTCTCCTTTAAACCACTCCAACGTTTTCAGGATTTAGAGTGTTTCCTTTTCCTTTTTATCTTTTCCCTCCTCGGAGACAAAAGGAAGTTTCCAGTTCTGGTACTTCCTAGTGAGGTGACCTTGGACAAGCCACCCTGGTGAGCCTTAGCTGTTCATCTGTAAGATGCGTCAGTAACTGCTTCGGAGGGGTGGGTGGGCACAAGGCGAGACCCTGAGCCCCAGGAGCCCAGCTCGAGGCTGGCCCAGAAGGGTGCTCGGTAAGGGTAACCCCCTCCCTCCCTCCCAGCAACAACCACTCACAGCCTCACTTTATCTCAGATGCCTCACACTGAAGAGAGAGCAGTTAGCCCCCAGGAAGAGAGCTTCTCCAGTGAGCCCTGCCGCATCCCTGCATCACTGCATAACCCTGTATCACTAGCGCCTCGTATCACGTGTCACCCTGCATCACTGTATAATCCTGCATCAGTGTCGCCCCACATCGCTATCACCCTGCATGTCTGTCACCTGAGGGACCTATAGAGTAGACCCCTCCCCAGGCCTACTGGTCAGAATTGCTGTGGGTGGACCTTGGGGGGGGTCTGTATTGTGACAAGCCCCTACCTAGGTGGTTCTTAGGCACACTCAGGTGTGAGACCCACTGGCCCAGAGAAACCTTTTGGGAGCCTAGCACTGAAACTCACACTGTGAAGGCACTTGGTAAATATGGAGTGATTCACGTACACCCCACATACAGCAGTGCGTGTGCGTGTGTGCGTGTGTGTGATGCTGAACTTGACTTGCTATGGATGCTGTGATGCCATGCCACTCAGTTCCCACGGAGCTCTGGAGACTTAATTAAGTTCCCCAAGTCAGTGTTTTTATTTGGACTACGATTCTGATATGTTTTTAATGCGTTTGAATTTCTGCTGCTTATTTTAAAATTTTCTCTTCCTCCTTTTCTACCTTCCTTCCCTCTGTCTCCTTTCTTTCCCTCGATAATGTTCATAATGCCCGTGTACCTTCTGTCTCCTGACCCCAGATGCCGACGGGATGGGGTGGAAGAGGGGCTTGCCTTTGATGCAGGGGAAGGAGAGACAGGTGCAAGCCGCTCCGCTCCCTTCATCCATCGCTGGATGTTTTAAACTACTCCCTTCTTCCATGGAGCGCTGGGGTGACAGCACAGCGGTGATCACTTCCCGAACCTCACACCCAGTCTGTTGGATTTTTGTTCTGTCATCTCTGCCTCCTGTCCCACCACTGCCACTTTGGATTTACCCAGTGTCCCGTGGGCAGGCAGCTCGCCCCCCGAGTTTACTTAGTGAAATGTGCCCATGTGACTTGAAGGAAAGACCTTTTCCGTGAAAGTCAGAAATGCATTCCAAAGTCACAATCGTGACCTCCCCGGAAGCCCAGCTAATCCAGGTAATAAGAGGAGTCGGAATAAAGGTGATGATTATGGGATGTATGGAGCCGTGGGACGGGGTGGGGAGGGAAGGTGCATCAGGGTTGCTGGGTGGGAAGGTCTGCTTTGAGGAAAGAGCTCAAGCAGAGGAAGTCAGTCCCCAGCCCCCGAGAGCCCGGGAGCTCAGGGTGCTGGGAACGTGACCCAAATCCTAAAGCAAGGCCAGGGTTTGGTGTCATGGTGGATCTGAGGAGGCTCGTAGTCTGATGGTCCCGAGTTCAGTTCCACCCCTTGAGAGCTGTGCAACATGGGGCAAGATGCCTTCACTCTCCATGCTGACATTTCTGTAATTTGGGGATTTGAGACCTGTCTCTGGGGTTGTGAGCATTAATGGGGATTAAATGGGGGAATTAAAAAGGGCCTCTTCTGTGACTGGCGACTAATAAACGCTGTTTCTCGTCTTCCTCCTTCTACCGCTCCCACTACCCTGAGCCTCTTTTCCCTTCTACTCAACTTGTACACCTCTCAGGCTGCACATGATCCGCCCCTGAAAACAGCTCCAATCCTGCGCAGGGCTCCCTGAGGTCCTGGAGCACGTCCACCGCAGTTTGTGGGCTCAGTCCTTCAGTGGACTGTTTATTTCCTGTAGCCGCGTTGCTTTAATGAGATTTGAAGCTCTTTGCAGGCAGGGTGTGAAATCTTGACTCTCCTTCAGAGTTACTTTCTTGGAGAATATAACGCGTCCTAGAGCTTCTCTCTTTGGAGTCTTCGAGGGTGAGCTCTGCTGTCCTGTAAAGAACTGTCTCTTTAGTCCCTGTTCGGTGGCTCAGTTCCGTGGCCCTTTGTCCCCTTTCTTCCTGGGATTTGACTGACCGTTGGGTCTTTGCTGACCTTTCCCTGCGGTTCTTTATGAGCAAAAGCAAACAGAAGGAACTTAAAAAAAAAAAAAAAAGACTTTGAAAGGCTTGTCATTTGTAGAAGGAAAGTGTTCATGGCTTTCTCAGTTCATTTCAGTGTCTTAATCACCTTCAGGGTGTAAAGGATCATGGAGGTGAGCTGATTAAATGGAAGGTTTTCTTTTATTGAGGACCTATTATGTGTAAGGGCTTGTAGGTTAATTCTAATTTCCTGCCTAATTGTGCAAGGCAGGACCTACTTTGCAGGGAGGCAAGTAGATTCAGAGAACTGAATGAAGTTCAAGGTTTCACAGCTGCTTGGTAAGCACTGGAGCTAGAATTCTCACCCGGGTCTGTCTGTCTATAAAACGCTGGTCATTGCTGGGCACGGCTTCCCTCTCACTCACCCTGCTGTCTGTCTTTCCATCCGTCTGCCTGCCTGCCTCCTTCTGTCTCTTACAACTGCTGGTGCTATTTCTCTCTGGTCTGGTCTAGTTAATGAAAAAGAAAGCTATTGTGAAGTAATCCCAGGGATCTGTAATCAAGACAGCTGTACCCCCAAAACAGGTGTGTCTGTAGGACAGTCTGCAACAAGTGCGGTGCCATCACATTCTACCTGGGGGGGCGCTGCTCCCAGGTTTCTCCAGGACCATTTGTCCTCTCACCTGCAGGTGGGGAGAAGCAGTCAGGGGTCCGTTATTTTGGGGAGACCCACTGCCGCACTCCCACCCTGTCATCCCTGAGCCTGGTGGGAGTGATGTGATGGGCAAACGTCCCACTCTGACGAGGAACCTTCTGGAGCAGCATGTTGTGGGCAACAGGAGACACTTACCTCGGGAAAAGAGCAAAGCCCGGGACCCACCGACAGGTCACTGGGTCGGGGCGTTCTGGTCAGTTCCTGGCAGTGGATACTGATGCCTCGGGAGTCTCTGTTCGTTGCATTTTCTAGCGACCAAACTCCCAAGAGCCCTCCCCAACCCTATCTTCCAGAACCACCTTATCCTGTCACCCTGCCCCCGGTCTTTCCCTCCATATCCCCCTTCTAAGGCAGGACATCCTAGTGGTTAGGCAAAAAGGCTGTGGAGGCAGAGCGCCGGGGCTCCTATCTCAGGGTCTCCGACGCCCGCATGGCTTTGGGCGTACAGCTTGCTGTGTGCCAGTGTCCCCTTTTGAAAACGAGTTTACTACCTCACAGCATTGTTGAGGTTACACAGCGTAAGACAACCAGCGCTCTTGGAGCGAGCTTGCAGGTGGTATGGCCCTGCTCTGCCAGGCCTCTGGTCACGCTGGCTTCAGGAGCAGTGCCTCTCCCAGGCATCGTGTGCCCAGCCCACCCTTTTCGCTCAAGACTTGCTTCTTATTCTGCATCGCACAGGTCTTAGCTAGGCCACCCTGGGCAAGTCATCTTATCACTCTGGGCCTTGTTTCTCAGCTGTTCAGTGAGGAACCAGATTGTTTGCAAGGTTTCTTGTGCTCTGACATGCTGGGGCCTCCCACATTCAGTGTGGTCCAGCCTCTCCTCCTCTGCCGAGCACCCGCTACCCTGCCACGGGTACCCGGCCATCACCAGCATATCCGATTGCGGCCATGCACCATCTGCTCGTTCATATCTCCGGATCTCTTGGTGTAGCCTGAAAGCTCCCTGGAGGCAGGGATCCTGTCTTTCTTGACTGATGTGATTTCCAGCTCCTAGCGCCATGCCTGACAGTGTGAGCATTCAATGTGCGGTTATGATTAGTCACTTACTATTCCAGCCAACATTTATTGAACCTCTGCTGAGTTCTCAAGGGCTCTGCAGGTCTCCGGGAGCCTGGCTGGACCCGAATGTCAGAATTTTTGAAGAATGGCTCTAATCGGTGGAGGTGGAGGTGGAGGTACCTGGCCTTAGATGGTTCAGTGCAGAGGAACTTCAGTCCGTTGCTGACTTTGGTGAGTGGGGCGGGGCTCAGTCTGCATCTCCCAAGCAACAGTACTGGCTGATCCGGACGGTTGAGGTGATGCTGACTTTCTGCTGAGTCAGGAGCCCCCGTGGGCAGGTCTGGGCACTGAGCATTTTGTATACAGTCTCCTCTACATGCGAACCCCAGGGGACATGCATTTCGATTCCTCGTTTTCATTCAACAGGTGAGGAAATACTTCCAAAGAGCCTAAGGGCCGTGCCTGTGGCCAGCGAGCGACTGATCCCATTGCGATTCCCACCCGGGTTTATCTGGCCCCCGAGCCCCCATCCCCTGAATGAGGAATTGGGCGAGTGGGATGGAGGGGAGTGGGGGAGCATGGGCTGGAAGGCTTGGAAATTGCAAGGCAGCTGATCCGTGTCATCCCAGCACACACTGGGGAGAAACTGAAACGAAGCAAAAATAGAGTCAGTCAGCAGTCGGACAGCTGCCGCTTTCCCTGGGAACAAATCTGCTTGATTTATCTCCCCAGCTTAGGCAGGCCCCAGCTCTCGGGGTATCACTGAGAAATAACATGGACACGGCTGGAGAAGTTGCCGCCACTCCCTTCCTCAGACAAAGATAAAGCAGACACCTGCTTGGTAGCATCCGTGTTGATGGAGTCTCACGTACCTGAGAGAGAGCGAGGCCAGCTAAGATGGTGCGAGCTTTACCGACTGGATCCCCCCCTTGGGGAACCGGTCCCTCCTCCCCACAGCTGGCCCCCCTCCCCGCCCCGGCAGCTTTCAGAGGTGGCGCAGTCAGCATCTCCTGACTCTTGCTCCTACTAAAATGAACACTCTGACTGATCACTGCTGCAAGAGAGGGAAAACATAACACCCGGAGTCCAGGAGACCCAGAAGCAGAGAGAGGGCTTGGAGGCCAGCCAGGCACCCACTAGGAGACACGCTCTCCGGCTCCCACCATCACAGTCAGAGAGACTGTGTTTCTCTCCCAGTGTCGGCGCCGGGGGCTGCGTGACCTGGCTTTGTGCATTCCGGTCTCTGCCAACCCAGGATCCCTTAAGCCTTCCTATTCCCAGAGCACTCCTCTGTGCATCCCATCTTTAGGGGAAGCTGGTATTTTAGAAAGATGCTCTCTTGGTGTTGGGTAGGAAATAGAGGCAGGCTGTTTCTCGTTTTTCTTCAGCATGTTCACTACCGGGCAGCGGTCAGCTGTTGGAAATACCTGGTAGGGACGGTCAAGAACGAAGTGACGTATTTGGGCCTGACAGAGGCAGAGGCTAAGAGGGGAAAGACTCAACCAAGAGAATCGGGCCAGGGGCTGTATTTCCTTGTGGGGCAATTCCATGTCAAATTCCGTGTCACTAGGCCAGAGCGAACTTATTTGTGAAGTGTTTCCCTGAGCACCCTCCCCGGGGCAGGGTCAGCTGTAAGGCAACAGGGCATGAAAATACAAGGCAGAGAGACCTAGAAGGGGCCATTCCCAGGCCTGAGTGGGTGTTGCCACGTCTTCAGTATTCCAGCAAACGTACTTGCACGGGAGACATTAAAAAAAAAAGTTACTTTTTATTGAGGTTACATGCATAAAAAAGCACACATATCAGGAGCATATAAAACAGCTTGCTAAGACATCCAGGGTAGCCGCCACCGACACCGGGATGGATAGAACACTACCAGCATGTGAGAAGCCCCCTCCTGACCCCTTCCCGTCACTGACTGTCCCTTCCCCCTCCACTCAGATAACCTTGTCCTGACTTCTAACAACATAGACTAGGTTGACA
The DNA here is from genome assembly GCF_003031525.2 of Neophocaena asiaeorientalis asiaeorientalis. Lineage (NCBI taxonomy): Eukaryota > Metazoa > Chordata > Mammalia > Artiodactyla > Phocoenidae > Neophocaena > Neophocaena asiaeorientalis. The sequence continues at coordinate 11,480,189 of NW_020172779.1, forward strand.
TGTTTATGTTTTTAATATAAATGACATCACAATGCATTCCCTTGTGTCTGGCTTCTTTCACTCAAAATTACATTTATGAAATGTATTCACATGCTACGTGCAGTTGTAGATCATTCTCGTTGCTCTGTAGTATTCCTGTGTGTGTGTGTGTAGTATCCAGTCTCCTGCTGGGAGGCGTTTGAGTCGTTTCCAGTGTGTGGCTGTCATGAGTAGCGCTGCCATGAACATCCGACAGCATATCTTTCGGCGAACATCGGTACACATTTCTGTGAGTTTATACCTAAGCGTGGAATATGTAAAGCGTATATTCAGCTCTGGTGGATAATGCAAAACAGCTTCCCAAAGTGGTTGTTTGTCTTTCTTTCTTCAGAATGTCTGTGCACCAGCTTGTATGAAAATTCCACTTCCCCAGCCAAGCCAATCCTGGGTATTGCCTGTCTTTTTTTATTTTGGCTAATCCATTACAGGAAGAGCAAATGACCCAAAAGGAGTCACCTAGCAGAGGAAACAGAGCTGCTCCCTGAGGGAGAAGTGTTGCTGTTTGATGGTCCTAGAAGCCGTGGTGTGCAGCGCCCTGCATCCTAAGTTCTTGCAGGTGGAGTCCGTGGCAGAGCTGCCTTCTTGCGAGAACGTCAGCACTGCCCCTGCCCCCGGTCAGGGACCACCGCTTTGCTGCAGTAATACCCAACAGACCATGGAATAACTCTTCCCCAGGTGACAGAGCTTTAATGTACCCAACCCCAGCAAAACAAACTGGGCTTCATATTTGCCTGTGGGCCTCAGTAAACATTTAACAGACTGTGTGCCCCCTTCCCTCCCCTGCCATTAACCGGGGCTGGTGCCATAAATCCCTGCCCCCCTCCTGCCGTAAGCAGCCCCTCTCAGCCGACCCGACTCCGGTCCTAGCTCTCTGGTGCGGTGCTGCTCCTGGGCCGGAGCCGAGGAGGAAAGAGGGGCGGGTGTGAGGTGTCCTGGGACAGACCGCCTTCGATGGGTGGGAGGCCGCCTCCATTTGATGTGTGAAAAAGGGCTGACCCTGAGCTCTTAGTGTATGCCCAGCAACATGCGGAGTGCTTTATGTTGATTATTTCGTGTCAGCCTCACAGCACTTCCAAGAAGTGGGTAGATGTGATTTACTCCCATTTTACAGATGAGGAAACTAAGGGTGAAAAATATTTCCCCAGAGTAACATAGCTAGTAAATTTGGTAGCTTGACTTCCAACTCTAACGTTTAAGCCACTCTCTTGTACTTTTGTCTTGGGGCCTGATATTTAGACATTTAAGCTTCCTTCTGAACCCATCTTTCTCTTGGGTCTAAAAGCTGTGTCAGTTCGGTTTAAATGGAGCAAGGGGACTCACTCTTTGACCTCTGGTCGCTGAAGAATGAGTAACACAGAGGATGGATGCCCTTTGGCGTGGCTGTAACGATAGATGGAATAATGACCCCCAAAGATGCCCATGTCCTAATCCCCAGAACCTGTGAATACATTACCTTACTTGTCACAAGGGACTTTGCAGATAAGATTAAGGTTCAGGACCTTGAGATAGATTATCTTGGATCATCTGGGTGAGTCCACTGTAATCTCATGGGACCTTAAAAGTGGAAGAGGGAGGCAGAAGAGTTAGAGGAGATGAGATGATGGAAACGGGCTGAGAGGTGCTGTGATAGAGGAAGATGGAGGGAAGGGCCACTAGCCAAGGAATGTGGGCAGCCTCTAGTAGCTGGAAAAGACAAGGAAGCGGATTCTTCTTAGAACCTTCAGAAAGGAACACAGCCTGCCGACACCTTGATTTTAGCTTAGTGGGACCTGTGTTGGACTTCTGGCCTCCAGAACTGTAGGCTCATGAATTGTGCTGTCTTTTACCACTAAGTATTGGAAAATGTGTAATTGCAGCAATGGTTGCTGTTGATGACAGTTGGCGTAATGGTCAAGCTCACGGGCTTTGGAGCCAGGTTGCCTGATTTCAAATCCCTGTTCTGTGGTTTTTCTAGCTGTGTGACCTTGGGCAAGTGGCTTAAGCTGTCTGGGCCTCAGCTTTCTCATCTCTGAAGTCACATGAGAATGTTCTATAACACATAGGATTGTGGTGAGGATTAAATGAGGATTCTATGCAGGGGGAATGTCCGGAACTAAGTTTTAGCCACAGCCCTTCGGGTAGGCATCCCGGATCAGGGCGCAGACTTAGGAGACAGATTGGGCTCAGATTCGGGCTCTACTCTTCCTAGTTGTCTATGGCTATCTTTCCTCATCTGGAAAATAAGGGCAGGAGTCTCAGGGTGGCTGGGGATTGTATCAGATGGGGGCCAGAGCTTTTAGCAGGCTAACTGCCGTTCCGTAAGGGCAGGTATTGTTATCATGGGTGGGTAGGTGGCTGTTGAGCCCCAAGCCCTAAGCATTGTGGATCCGTCTGTTTTTTGTTTTTTTTTAATTTAAACATCTTTATTGGGGTATAATTGCTTTACAATGGTGTGTTAGTTTCTGTTTTATAACAGAGTGAATCAGTTGTACATATACATATGTTCCCATATCTCTTCCCTCTTGTGTCTCCCTCCCTCCCACATCTGTTTGTTTTTCAGTTATCTTTAGAGTAAGTTAAGTACTCCGGGTTAGGATACCAAGGTCTCCCCATATAGCTATAACAGTACTGAGTACCTGGTAGGCGCTCAGCAGTTGCTGAAGGAATGAATAAAAAAGGAACAGGCCCCAGGCCCTGCCCCTGAAGACGTTCATAGCACAGGACAAGGCCTGGAAGGATGCCAGGGCTTTGCGGTTATCTTTAAAAAGAAAACAGAGAACTACTTCCTACCAGCTGACCCCAAACCCCCTCAGCTGGGACCTCTGGGCCCTGCAGGGGAGCCCAGGGCAGGGTGCCAGTCCTGGCTGTGCCGGTCACTCCCTAAGCCAGCCATCTAACCTTTCCGGAACTTTCTGTCCTCCTCTTTATAACGGGTGTACCTCAGCCCCTTTGCCCTACTTGGACAGTTCCTAAAGAGGAACCCTAAGCAGTAGAAAGTTCCCTTGGTGAGAGGGCTCTGGTGCCTGTAGGACACTCCCCCTCGGTCTCTGGCCTCACCTCTATTGTAGTGTCAGAGCTGCAGGGCCTTATTTTTAATGATTCCCCTCTCAGCATCTTAGGTCAAACATAAGGAAGGAAGAATAACTGCTCGCTGCTCTGGGTCCGTGATTGTAACAAGATCGATTTTTCTCCTTCCCATCCCCAGGCTTGATCTTTTGACCAGAAAGGAATTAAAAAGATGGTCCCTCGTGATGGCGGCGCCTGTCAGCCGCGTGGAGCTTCCCCGAAGGCTTTTCTGAGCCGTGTGGATGTACCGTGATTCTCGGCCGCCTGAGGAATAGCGCTGGTGGAAGCCTCTCTCCAGTGACACACACCCGCCCCATTTCTGGATGCTAAAGGTGGTTTTGGGAAGGCCCTGGCTGAGTGCCTTGCGGATTCCTGCAGCCCGGATGCCCCTGGTGGACGGAGGATTGAAGCTTCCTGCCTTTGCTGCCGACCAGAGTGTTCGGTTGGGGCTCTGCCAGCTCCCTTGGGGGCTCCCTATGAAACGTAAGGCCCACCTTCTCCTTGTTCACGTATCTCCCGCGTGTCCTGTCCAGCACCCTCCTGGGCTTCAGGTGCGAGGTCACCACCACGTGGCCGGCTCTCAGAAGGGGCTGGCATTTAACGAGCTCGCTCTGTGTGTCTGGCATCGTGCTGGGTGTGTGTGTGGGACAGATGGAGATGGAAAGGTGCCTCCAAGGAGCCGTCACTGATGTTGTCATCGTGCCTGTCACCCTCTACTGATTTGCCCGGTTCGTGTGTCTGTCCTCATCTACCAGATCATACGTGCCTTGAAGGCCGGGGCCTCTCCTGGGTGGCTCTGTGTCTGCAAGACACTGTGTAGTCCCTGGCACGCCTCCCGCTGCAGAAAGGGTGAATGAGGACATGATCGTTGGCGAGTTAAGACACACTGCAGGCGCCGCTGGGTGCCTGTGGAGCCAGAAGGGCCTGGGTTGGAATCTGTGACCGTATCTGTGGAGTGACTCGGGACAAGTGACTGCTGGATTCCTTGCCCTTCTCTACTCAGTGGGGGTGACTCATCGTCGTCCTTCACAGGGTTGGTGTTGGCCCCAAAATAGTCGTGCCCGTGCCGACACCCAGTGTCGTGTCTGGCGCACAGCAGATGCTCAGCACGTGGTAGGGAAGGTCACTCACGGCTGCTTGGGGGAAGGCTTCCAGGAAGGAGGGGTGTTGCTTGGGCCTTGGAAGTCTCTCTGAGCAGAGCCAGGTGGGCCGTGCTGGCCTTTGAACTGGGAACTGCTGGTTGGCGTGGACAGTTGATCAAAGGTCCCCGTCCCCAGAGCCCACGGGAAGGCCGAGCGGCCGGCCGGCAGCAGGCAAGGCAAAGGAGCCTCCTGTCCGCGTGAGGGAGCGAGTGGCCGGACTTGGGCCCGGCGACGGAGGACTCCGGCGGTTCTGCAGTTGACGAGCTGTCCTGACCAGGCAGCCGTGAGGTCGGTGGCTCTGAGGGATGTTGCCTTAGCGTTGTGCTGCCCACAGGAGAGTGGCGGCTCCAACAGCCAGCGCCCCGTGCGCTCAGGCCACCTGGGACCACCTGACACTTGGCTGCCAGGACGGCACGTGGGGCGGTGCCTGGGGTTCGATTTTGGTCACGTTCCTTCCGGTTCCGCTCAGGCCCGACGGCACTTGTGAGCACGGCTTTCCCTGACCTCCTCGTGGAAGTCGTGGCCCTCTGGTTATTCCCCGCTGTCCTGGTCCACAGCTCCGCCATGCGTCGTGATATTATAACCACTTAGGCAAGGTATTTGATTTCCTCTCTTTCTCCCACCCTAGAGGGCAAGCTGAGGTCAGGAGACCTGTGTGCCTTGTTCACAGCCTAAACACACAGCAGGCCTCTTATTTACTGCATCGTAGTTGATCACATCAGGTGGTGATTCACAGAAATCAGGCGGTGATTTCTTTCGGCGGCTGTGAAAAGGACAGACTAGAGGGAGACACGCTTTTTGAGCATCTGTGTAACTTGATCAGCCCAACAGTTCCCCCGGCGGACAGCAGTGTGCCCATTTTACAGTTGAGAGCTTTGAGCGGCCATGTAACTTGCCCAAGGTTATTTCTCCAAGAGAGGGCAGAGCAGGAGGCTGAGAAGGGTGTTGTGTGTGTGTGCGCGTGGTGTGTGAGGTTTGTGTGGTGTGTGGGGTGTGTTTGTATGTGTGTGTGTTTGTGGTGTGTGTGTGTTGTGTGTGTGTTTGTGGTGTGTGTCTGTTTTGTGTGTGTGTGTGTGTGTGTGTGTGTGTAGCACTGCCTGCTGTGGAATGCTCCTGGGGTCCTTAGGTCGGGGTTCCTCTTTGTCACCTGGGAGAGACAGGCTTTCAGTAAGAATTCTGTGCTCCCTGTATGGAGGAAGCAGGCCCCATGCTGGGCGGCAGGACCAGGTGTGGTTGGGGTCACAGTACAGCCCCCAGGGGTCCACAGACTGCTGGGAGGAATTGGTGACAGTTGCTATGCTCGCTGCTGTCCACGGCCAAGCAGGACAGGGAGAGGAGTCCTCCGGGGCGGGCTCTTGAGGGTCTGGGGGTCCTTGGAGGGTTGGGAGGTTGGGCTGGGCTTGCAATGGCCATCAGAGCTCTTCCTAGGGACGTGAGGGGTTCAGCTAGGCAAGTGAGTGGGGACACCGAGGCACAGCACTGCCCCTTCCGCTTCTGCCCTCCCAGGCCCCTCGCATGTCTTCTGCCATCTCTCCGCGCCCTCCTGCTGCAGAGTTGCGCCCTCACTTATCACATGGCCCGCAGCCCTGCTTTTTCTCCTTTTATCAGTTACTCCCTAGAATAACCCCATTGTGGTGGTCTGGGTTATCTCACGCTCCTCCCGGGAGGGGGTGGGTGGGCTCGGGCACCAGAAGGCACAGAATGGTCACGGCGAGAAGTAAGATGCCCGCTTTCCCCCCTCTCTGGCTGCTCCGAGCAGCTGCCCCGTGTCTGCGAGGGTGCACCCTGCGGGCACAGATGTAGGAATAATCGCCATTTGTTAAGCCACGTTCTGTGCAGGGCACGTGTCAGACCTTATTCCATTCCAGCCCCAGACTAGACCTATAGGGTGGGCACTAGGACAGTCTCTTTTAGTGCTGAAGTAACTGGGAGCCCAGACAGGCAAAGCAGGTCTCCCCCAGGGAACACAGGCAGGATTGGAACACAGTTCTCACTGATTCCAAAGCCGCTGGTTCACGCAGCTTGGAACTGAGAGACACAACTTCTACTCCCTTCTTAGCCCCCAGTGACTGTGTGACCTCGGGCAGATCGCCTCCCTTCTCTGGGCCTTGGTATCCTCATTGCTAGGGAGACTGTCTAATTTCTCTTCTAGCCTGGGAGTGAAGGCAGCAGCACTTACTCTGGGAAGACAGGTGTAAGCCAGGATGCCTCTGGTGCTGCCGGTCCTGGTGGGCCTGGCGCTGCTGCTATGCTGCCATTTTCTGGGTCCACATCGGCTCCTCCAGTTTTTCCTTTGCAATTGTGTGGCCAGTTCGCATTTCTGCTTGGCCTAATATTATCTCACAAGTCTGTTTTTAGATGCTTGGAAGAACCCATTTTTCTTTGAGCCCTGTTACCCCAGGCTGCTGCTAGAGCATGCGGGGCCTTTTTTCTTTTAAATTTAATTAACTGATAGGCCCTTGTGGTGATTGATAGCACACATTCTAGTTGATGGGGGAGGGTCTGGGGGATGCAGGGCTGCCCCCCACCTCCACGGACACCCCAGCCAGCATTCCTGGAGATGGCTTAGCAGCCTTGACCTGTTCTCCCATGGCGGGGCCTGGGCTCCTGGGGTTACACAGGCTGAGTCTGGAGACCAGGCTTGTCACTGAACAGCCATGGGGTTGCTTAACGGATGGTGTTTATCAAAGCTTGATTAATCTTCCAACCTGGGGAAGTGGGTGGAATCCCACTTTTACACATGAAGGAAGAAACTGAGGTTCAGAGAGATCCGGAAAACTACCAAGATTATCTCAGGAGAGCGCAGAGAAGCTGGTATGCCCTCCTGTCTGTCAGCATTCAGCCTCCCTGCTCCTGCTTGGCCTGTGGTTCTCAAGAGTGCAGTGAGGTGTACAAGATGCCTCTAGGTTATAGAGGGGCAAACTTAAAAAAAATTGTTTTATATTTATTTTAACTTGAATTAGGAAAAGACCATGATTGCCATCGGAGACCTGTGACTTTTCGGATATTACTGCTTAGGATGTACTTATGTAAGTTAAAAAAAAGGTCAGTTTTGCACAAATGTTAGGGTAGCAACACGTGGACACAGCCCTCCTGCAGAGGGCTAAATTTGGAGCACATGTCCTTGCTTCAATTGGTGGCACTTTGGCTGTGTGGCCCTGGCCACATAACTGGAGACAGAGTGTTCCTCAGACTGACCTGGGTAGCTCTATGTCACTGTGCTGTTTCGTCCACTGTGATCCTCCCTAAATCCAGAAGATTCATGATGAAACGCTCGCACAGCTCAGTCTGAAGCTAGATTGAAAACGAAAAGAATCTCGGAATGATAGTGCTTTGTAATCCTATCATTCTGCTCGAATTGACAAGGTCAGCTGATCTCAGCTCTGCCAACTCTTTTCTACTTATTGAGCACCAAAGTTTTCCAATCAACTCCTGTATTACTCTCTGGGATTGGATTATGAAGTAGTAAATATCACCACTATGCAATCAATCCATTCATTTTTTTTTTTTCATTCATTTCTCCTCAGTAAATAAGGGATAAATACTACCTACCCTATGGGCTTATTGTGAGAATTAAATAAGAGATCATACTGAAGGGCTTACTTCAGTGCCTGACATATAATCAGCACTCAGGGATTATTCGCTATTTTTAAACCAAGTGTTAAAATGGAGTTAGAGGATCAAAACATACAGACATATGGAAATAAAGACCATTGAGGATGCGTGAGTTACTAATATTGAACAGTAAGTTTAGTTCTGAGTTCCTGGTTAGCACGACACACTGACTAGATTATATTTGTGTCTAAATCAAGGCTTGGCAAACCTTTTCTCTCAAGGGTTGAGTAGTAAATATCTTTGGCTTTGTGGGCTGTACAGTTCTGTCACTACGAGTCAGTTCTGCCTTTGTGTCTGGAAAGCAGCCATAGACAGTATGTAGATGAACGGACATGGCTGTGTTCCCATAAAACTTTATAAGAACTGGCAATAGGGGCTTCCCTGGTGGCGCAGTGGTCAAGAATCCCCCTGCCAATGCAGGGGACACGGGTTCGAGCCCTGGTCCAGGAAGATCCCACGTGCTGTGGAGCATCTAAGCCCGTGCGCCACAACTACTGAGCCTGCGCTCTAGAGCCCGCGAGCCACAACTACTGAAGCCCACACGCCTAGAGCCCGTGCTCCGCAACAAGAGAAGCCACCGCAATGAGAAGCACGTGTACTGCACCAAAGACTCGCCCTTGCTCGCCGCAACTAGAGAAAGCCGCACCAGCAATGAAGACCCAACGCAGCCAAAAATAAATAAATTAATTTAAAAAAAAAAAAAGAACTGGCAAAGGGCCTACAGGCTATAGTTTGCCCCTTGGTCTAAATGAAGGAAACCTGTTTGTCTTTGAAAGTGAGAGACTCCTCCTGGGTATAAACACTAAAAAAAACTTGTTACAAGATGTAGTCTTTATATGAAGCTTGTTAAGCAGCGTATGGATGGTGCTTTCTTTGGGGTTTTACGGAAAATCCAGAAGACCTTCACACTGCCGGTTCTCTTACCATTTGCATAGCAGACATTTGTTGAAGGCTTACTGTGTGCCATCCTCTGATGCTCTGACCCTTAGTAAAACCTAAAGACACGTGCATTTTGGCAGGGGCTGCAGCGTTAGCAAGGGGTCATCTTGGTGACTCTTTAGGGTGTCCTTTCAGAGGAGTGTTTTCAGTGTTGGATGCTCTTTCCAGCCCTGGAATTACACACAGGCCTGAGTGCTAATTTGAGTGGCAGGCCTGGGCGCCTGGATCCTACCTCACTGGGTGCCTGGGACCGACTGGGAGATCCTTGCCCTCCTTTGGCTGAGAGCTGCAGTTGTTGGAAGACTGCGGTCTTTGGAGCAAAACACAGCCAGGTTGTGAAACTTTGCTGTTTCATAGCTGTGTGACCTTGCTGTAGTTCCTAAACTTCTCTGAGCCTCACTTTCATCATCTGCAAAGTCAGGACCATAACACCGCTGAATCTCTAGTTCTTACCTGAGTATTTGCTCCTTCAGTGTTAGCTCCTCCCCGTGGGGGCCCAGGGGCTGCTGCTGGCCCTCCCTCACCCCAGGAAGCCAGGTCCTGGCTTTTTCAGCTGGAGCCTGAAGTGTGAGAATGGCCGTCCCCTCCTCCTGGGTGAGTGTTTAGTGTAAAAAGGCTTGAGAAAACACTGGCCTGCGGAATTCCAAAGTTAATGAAGGGGGCAGATTCCAGGAGGGTCTCTGTTTGACCTCTCACCCTTTCCCCAACACCCTGTTATCCCTGAGCGGGTTTGGAGGCAATGGAAGGTTTATAGCTACTACACAAAAAATTTCTCACGCAGTGGGGCAGGGCCATGGCCTTGGCCGCTGGAAGCCTGGGTCAGCGTGGGTGAGTTTGAACCTCTTCCCTGTGGCGCCTGTTTAACCTGGCTAATGTGAGAGGCAGGGCAGGCCATCGGGGGAGAAGGGGAGCATATTTGAGAAAGTTGGGGAATGATTCTCAATTTCTCCAAAGGAGGGGCGGAGTGAGGGGCTGTGTGAGAAGTTTGAAAGGAGACTCGGCTGCCTTAAAAAAAAAAGGGGGAACATTTTCTTCATTATTCTGACATTAGAACCCATACATTCTGTTCAGTTAGGACTAGTGGTGTAGGATAAAGAGAACACGCTTTTGTGGGTGGCTGCAGTTTCAGGAGATGCTCTCTGCTTCTGCTTTATAGAACCTTCAGGGAAAAGCCTTTGGATGCCAGAGCTAGGCAGTGACATGCCATAGCTTAGGACGCTGGAGGCTGGAGTCCAGCTCTGTCGGTGTCTGCCACTCTGGGACTTGGGTGGCTATGGTGGGCCTTCGAGGAGCTTCGGGGCCTTGGCTGTGCGCTTGTGTTGCCATCTGCCCTGGTTGCTCCCTCTTCTCACCTGTCACCTTGCTGGCACCCATGGTGGTGGCGGGAAGCTTGGTCCCCCTTTCTTGGTCTTGTTAAAGCGTCAGCCGTGCTCATAGCTGGTTTTGCAGGGCAGTTGCTGGCAGTGGGGTCTTTCCCTCCCGTCTGCCTGTCTGCTACCGTCTATGACTCCGCAAGGGGGTGGGGATTTCTGGGGAGAGGGGGTCGGCTCCACCTAGTTACCAGGAACGGCCCTGAGCCTCCCCATCTCCCCCGTGGAGGCTTATCTGGCTCCAACCAAAGAGCAGCTGCTCCTGGTGAGGTCTCTGAGTCACTCAGAGGTTCAGGACTGGGTTTAGCAGGCGATGACGTAAACAAATAAACATGAGCCAGGGCAAGCCCCCAGCTTTCTGCTCGCCCAGGGGCCCTGGAAACTCCTTGTTGCATGTTCGGGGAATATGAGGATACTCATCAGAAAGCGAATTTTCCTGATGGAGAAATGCTCCAGGGAGGTGATGGGGGTGTGTTAGAAAAATCTGGTGTTTCCTGGCTGTGTAATCTTGGGGAGGATGCTTGGCCTCTCTGGGCCTTCATCGCCTCCTTTGTGAAGCTGGTTATTGTGAAATTTAGATGACCTCAGTCGTAAAACCCAGCCGGTGGTTAGTCCCCCTTCTCGGAACCTGACGCGGAGTAAACCCCGGACTTAGGCCAGATTTGCGAGGCGGATTGCTTCTGAGACTGTCCTGTTTTCCGGTCGTTGAGTCAGCTCACGCTGTTCTGAGGACTTCTCTGAGGCTTCAGCTCCGTGTCTTTCAGTGAAGGGGCGGTCCTTGCCTTGTGCCCCTCGTGCGCTTGTTGAGAGGACGGGATGAGTCACCACTGGGAAGGTGCCTGAGAGCTGGACAGCGTGGCCGTGTCTGGTTGAGTTTCAGAGCCCAGCGTTGGTGGCTGAGCCTGACTCCTCGGGGAGGGCGTGTGAAGGGGGCAGAGGTGACTCGGTCGAGCACATGCCAGAAGGTTAAGGCCAAGTGGCGCTAGACCGCCGAGGCGTGTTCGGGATGCAGGCAGCCCCGCCTCCCTTTAGAGTAGCGGTGCTCTGGGGGTGCTATGGGTGCCCCCAGCTCTCTGCTGCACCCCGTCCTTCGCGGTGACTCTGCTGCGTTTTGGGGGTTTCTTCGCATGATGTGAATCATCCAGATCTGAAATACAAACCAAGAAGCCACAAAGGGCCACTTAACAATGGCCCTATTCCCACCCCCAGGATTAACAAGTGTTACGTGACGTTGCGTGTTTGCTTTGGATCATTGCTTTTGTAGATATTAAAAATAACCTAGAGATAAGGGCTTCCCTGGTGGCGCAGTGGTTGAGAGTCCCGCCTGCCGATGCAGGGGACGCGGGTTCGTGCCCCGGTCCGGGAAGATCCCACATGCCGCGGAGCGGCTGGGCGCGTGAGCCATAGCCGCTGAGCCTGCGCGTCCGGAGCCTGTGCTCCGCAACGGGAGAGGCCACAGCAGTGAGAGGCCCGCGTACCGCAAAAAAAAAAAAAAACCAAACAAACAAACTAGAGATAAAATGGACGTTTGTAGGGCCTCTTCTCCCGTTCCATTTCCTTCCCTTCATAGAAGTACCACTCTTCTGAACTTGGTCTATTTGGAGGGCATTCGAGGCACCCTTTGGATATTTAAAATTCTTATGCAAGTGGCATGTTGTAGGGGTGTGATGGCTGCAGTTTGCTCTTTTCACCCCTTATTATGTTTGGGTGATGCCGCCGCTGTGGCTGATCCTTCATGCCCCTCGTGGTAGACTTTGGGCTGTTTCCAGGTTTTTGCGGCCACAGGCAACGCTGGGGTGAGCTTCCCTGCACACATCTCCAGGTGCACGCGTAGGTGTCCCCAGGGACGCAGGGCACGGCGTAGGCACACTTTCAGCCTTGCCACAGGTTGCCGCATTGCTGTCCTGAGGCTTCGTCTGCTCCCTAGGTAGCACCACCTCCACGTGGCTTTGAGGTTTCCAAGTTGACATTGCGTTTGAATTCAGAGAGCATTGGTGTTTTGCATCTTCCTGAGGATGATAAATGCTTCGGTAGCAACACAAATACTGGTGAAAGGGGAAATGAGGGGAAATTCAGGCTCAGGCTAAGCAGACTGTGGTGTGGTGAGTAGGTGAGAAAAGACTTACGGACACATCTGGCGTCCTGGGCTCCCAGGTGTCAGGATGCGCGGCATGAAGGGGAGAACTCTTTTCTTGCTGCCTGGAGAAGCCAGTGCTTTCCTGATGCTTCTATGGTATAATGTTTGAGTCTTGTTCTCAAGCGTTCTGTCAAGTGGCCAGGTCTGGCGTAGTGGGCATAGCAGGTGTCGATGTGTAGGCATTGATGGTACAGTGCTTGGGTATCTGTTACCCTTTGTTGAGTTCCTGCGAAATGCCAAGATTGAACTAATTCTCCCAGCCACCCCGACAGGTGTAAATGCTCTCCGAGTCTAACGTCACAGGTGTGAACACGCAGGCTCAGATGGGCTCACACACCCAGCGAGTAAGGCTGAAGCTGGGATTCTGACCTTCCCTGGGACCTGACCACGTTCCCCAGGCTGCCTGCTCCCTGCCCCAGAAATGTCAGAACGCATTGCGGGAAAAGCCAGGACTCTGGTCCCAGATGGACAGAGGGGATCCTGCGGGGGGCCTGGCTCTCTGTGCCTGATGGGAGTGACACTAGCCTGCTCTATTTACAGCCCCTGGTACTCCCGCGGTGTCTCCGGAAGTCACGACCTGCTGGCCGGCACTTGGGGAGGACAGGAAGTTGTAACCCCGGCTCTGCTGGCTTGCTGGGGGCATGTTGTTCCCGTGGCCACAGGGGAGACGGGGTGGGGCAGGCAGGACTGTGGGAACAAAAAAAACCCTACAACAGACAATTCAGGTCATATAGTGGACGACTCCTGGATTATTAGGAGATGACTCAAATGACCAGATTTGGGTCAGGAAGCCTGGGCTGCAGGAAGATAATGTGAAATCTTTGGATTTTTCCTGGAGTTCTTGCCTTTTAAAGGATTTTTTTTTCTAAGTTATCAGCTGAGGGATCATGGATTTTGGGATTTTCCGAGGCAGGGGTTTATGGGGAATATGGGGGTGTTT
>NW_020172779.1:11493487-11566264 GCF_003031525.2 Neophocaena asiaeorientalis asiaeorientalis
GTGTTTGGCGGGGGCGGGTGGGGGGGAGGGGTGGGAGCTGAGGAAGAGGAAGATGGGGCAGGAATGGGCACATTCCACCCCAGCTTCTTCCGGATTCAGTTTCTCTCCCAGGAACAAGGGGCCGATTCACGTGGCTCCAGCGGCCTCACTGGCCTGGAGTTGGGCCTGTGCCTGCCAGTGACTAAGGAGGAAATGCCATTTCACTTATCCTGTGGCCCTGCATCCTTCAGGCTCTTCTCTATCTGCATTTTGCGGCTGCCTCATCTTTTTGGCATTTGCCTCTTTCCTTTCTTTTTCTTCTGGGTAATATGCTGGGGCGACATGGGCTACGACTCCATGAAACCCAACCAAACTTCCGTCTTCCACACATTGTTGGTCTCGGGCGAGCTGGGCTTCATGTTTCCAAGGCGGTCCGCAGTTTGGAGAGTTGGTCCATGTGACTTGTGCTTTGTCAGTCCGAGGTGGGACTTCTGGTTAAAAACGTCCAGGTGGAATTTTTAGATGGGAGAGCCGCCACTGTCCAAGGGCCACTGTCACAAGGGGGTGAAGTGCGCCACCATCACCAGTGGTGAGAGGAGATGGCAGATCTTCTGGGAGGCGTTCCACCTCTGCCAGTCCCTGCTGGTCTTGGCTTTGAGCCCAGCTGGGGGGTCTGCAGGGCCTCCTGGCTTCCCTGGCACAGCCAGCTGCTCTGTCCTGTGTGCTCTTTTCTCTGATGTGCTTCTGCCGCGTGGGTCTGTCTCTGCCAGGAGTCCGGGAGCGTTTCTGGTGGGAGGACAAGGTTTTGGCTCACCTTGTACTCAAAGCCCTTAACGTGGGGCCAGTTCGTGTTTGTGGATGAATGCAGAGCTCTCCAGAGACCCGGTTGGGACTTTTCAGATTTAAAGGGGATGGGATCCTGCAGGCTGCTTTTCCCCTTGTGTACCAGTCAGTGGTTGTAAGTGAATGTCTGCTGTGTTCTCAGGGTTGGTCTGAGAAGGACATGCTTCCCCCTCCCTAAATCAGATGAGACGGCAGGAAACCAGTGTAAAAGGGGATTAATAAAGTGGTGTGTCTCAGAGTGAGGAAGCCTGCGTTTGCACCGTGGCCTTGTTACTTACGAGCAGGTGACCCTAGACCGGGCAGTTCTCCGAGCCTCAGTTTCCCCAGCTGCAAAATGGGAGCAGTACTACCCTCCCACACTCAGGGGATGGTTTCCTGAGCTGGTGCATGCGGGTTTAATACGGGGAGGGAGCTGTCTGGGGAGTGACCCATGGACACTGCTTTTCATTTATGAGCTCAGTGGGCGGGATGGACCTTTCAGAACCGCTGGGAGCTCTGCTGGGGGTCAGTGCTGTCCTTAGGGGGCCTGGTGTGTGTGGGGCAGGTATGGGGGTCCAGGAATGGGGAGGCCTGCATGGTGGAAAGCCGGGCAATGGGCAGCCCATGCAGAGACACAGGGATTATTACCCTCTGGGAGGCAGTGACCAGCCATCTGGAGCAGAGGTTGCAGAGAAACTGTTTGGCCAAAGGATTTGGGAACCAGACAGAAACAGGGCCCTCCGAGCTCTTTCGCTTCTAGGACTGTTGTTCTGGGATTGTCCCCGAGGCTGGGACTCACCCTGTGCCTGCAGCTCCAGAGTGAGAGCGGCAGGAGGTTTTTCTAATTGGGGGCGGGGCGGGGGTCGCAGAGGCTATGCCTCTGGGACCAGCCCCGAGGCTCCTGCGTACCATGTCCATCCTCGACCCTGCCTCGAGGCCCCTCTGCTACCTTAGGGCTGGGGGAGCGGTTAGCGGGGTGTGGGTGTCCCCTGGCTGTTCGGGGAGGGCGGTGGGGCGATGGGGGAGCTGAGAGGTGTGGAGCGATGAAAACACGCTGAACAGGGTGATGCTTCTGAAGCTGGTTTTCGTTCCTTAACACATTTCCTAGCTTTGGAACCTGCTCCGTTGCCTGGGCCTCTCTGAGCTTTGGTGTCCTGACCTGCAGACTGGGGGTAGGGACCTCCGTTTTGTGGGGCAGGTGTGAAATCCTGACCTGAAATGGTCATGCTTGAAGGAGGCCGACAAAGAAGTCTAATAATCCCTTCCTATTTTCTTTTCTTTTTTATTTTAATTAATTAATCGGCTGCATTGGGTCTTCATTGCTGCGCGCGGGCTTTGTCTAGTTGCGGCGAGCGGGGGCCACTCTTCGTTGCGGTGCGCGGTCTTCTCATTGCGGTGGCTTCTCATGTTGCAGAGCATGGGCTCTAGGTGTGCGGGCTTCAGTAGTTGCGGCTCGCGGGCTAGAGCGCAGGCTCAGTAGCTGTGGCGCACGGGCTTAGTTGCTCCATGGCATGTGGGATCTTCCCGGACCAGGGCTCGAACCCATGTCCCCTGCACTGACAGGCGGATTCTTAACCACTGCGCCACCAGGGAAGCCCCCTCCCTAGTTTCTTAACTGTTCTCTGTCACTGGTAAATCTCTGTTGGACTGATACCCTATGAAGCCCATACCAGTCAGATCAGTGAAAATAAATGGCTCCCTGATGATAGTAATTAGATTAGTAACAAATAACCAGAGCTAACATTCATCTAGTGCTTATTAAGTCCTGGGCAATGCACATCAGGCCTCATCTGTTATATGATTTAATTCCCTCAATCATCCTAGGATTGCAGTGCTATAATTAGCCCCATTTTACAGATGAGAAAAATGGAGGATCAGAGAGGCTGAGTACAGTGTCTGAGGTCACACAGCTGAAAAGTGGCTGCATTGGTATTCCAGCCCCAGCAGTCTGGTTCCAGAGCCTGTGCTGTTAATCACTGTACTAGCTTGCCAGGAGGAGGGAGAGAGACAGACAGACAGAGAGAGAGAGACAGACAGAGAGAGAGAGAGACAGAGAGAGAGAGAGAGAGAGAGAGAGACAGACAGACAGAGAGAGAGAGAGAGAGAGAGAGAGTGTGTGTGTGTGTGTGGTGGAGGGCGTTAGAGATCATTGTAAGGCATTTCTGTGCTAACATATTGGTGTGGGAGGCTTGCTTGCAGAAGCTCTGACAAAGACACCACAGTTGAGGATTCTGGAAGGGATGGGGATGTGAGCTTTACTCAGGCTCCCACAGCTTGTCAGTCCCAGTGCCTGCACTGGGAGGGTCTGGGGTAGCACCTGCGGACACCCACCTGCTCCTCTGCCGGCTCTGCACTGTGTGGGATGAGGCAGGAGCCCGACAGGACTCCCGGAACTGCCTGACCTCCCCATCTGGGCTCCATGTCTGCCCAGCTCCTCTCAGGAACTCCTCCCTCTGGTTGACCGCCAGGGTCCTTTGATCTGGACATTGCTTTTTCGGGCAGTGTGTCAGCTGAGTGGATCCAGGTGCATCTGTTTCGGGGACATTCCCCCACCTCCAGGAACACTGCCTCCTGCCCGCTGCGACCCGGACCCGCACAACAGAGTGGCTGCTTCTCCCGGCTGCCAGGCTTAACCGGCTGGCCTGGCAAAGGCTCTGCAGGGCTGTAGACCATGACCACTGCAGCTGCTGTGAAGTACGGAGCTGGAGCCCCCAGGGAGACGACGGTCCCAAGGAACAGGCTCCTGCGAGCCGGGCGCTGCTTGGGGCTCCGTCTTGTCATGACTACAACCCCTGTGTACTCACTGTCTTTCAGACAGGAGACTGAGGCCCAGGGAGGTTAAGGAACTTGCCCAGCGCCAGCCGTGTATCTGCGGGCGTGCTTAGCACGCTTGTCCTGCTCTGGGAAATCGAGTGTGTCTGTTGTGACCCGGGGTCGGGGCTGCACGGGACCTCCTGGCTCCATCCGGGTCTCAGATTCCTCTTATCTTTCGGCGAAGACAGAAAGTGCGGCTTTCCTTCCCATAAACTGTTTTAACTGAACCTCACCGCAGGTCCCTGGGTGGTGCTGGTTTCAGGATGGATAAAGAATGGGCGCGGCTCGGGGCGGGACGTTGGCGGATGGGGAGGGGGCAGGGGTGCAGCCGGCCTTTGGAGGCGACTTGGATTTGAGTGCCCCCGGTTGGGTGAGCCTCGGGCCTTTGGCCGTCTCTTCACTGCCTCGAAGGGAGAGTCCGTTTCCTCAGATGCCGCCTGTTTTTCAATTCTGTGACCCCGCAGTTTGAGCGTTTGGAGCTGGGACTCAGCTCGCTGTGCAGAAATCTATACTAAACACATAGACAGTTTAGGAAGAAGGATTGTCTGTTTCACTGAAGGTTCTATAACCCTAATAGCTAAAGTTTAGAGCAGTTCCCAGGCGTCTTTACACGTGTCAGTTCATGAAACCCACACAACTACTCTCTGAGATCGATACTATTATCACTGCTCCCATTTTACAGATGAAGACACTGAGGCTCAGGGGAGTTAAGTAATCTGCCAGAGATCCCTCAGCGAGGTGGCCGAGTGGGGATTTGAACCAAGGGAGAGGCTACAGAGTGCAGAGTCGTGCACTCTGCGGGGTTATAGCACTGCCCTCAGAGAGGGGCATCCAGCCTTCTGGAGCTGACTCTGCCCCATGTTACCGGAGAAGTCGGATTATCCCCATTGTGAGAGATGAGGAAAGACGGCTCCGAGCAGTTAAGGAATTTGCCAGAATTCAACAAGTTGTAAATGGCGGCATTAGGATTGAACCCAGGCGGACTGACTCCAAATACAGGGTCACTCTTATACCCTCTCCTTTCTTCCTAACTCGGAGGCTCAGCTCACGTCACCTCGTCCAGCCGGCCTTTCCATGCAGGTGCCTGTGCTCTGCTGTTTTGGAGTGGGTGGTTTCCCCAGCGTCCTCCCCGTCAGTCCCGCAGGGTCAAGCACAGTGTCCTCGTTGCTTCTGCTCCCCAGCACCTCCATTCAAGCCAGGATTTCCCCTGCATGTAGGATGATCAGAAAACGTGGTCCATTGAGCTAGGCCTCGTGTGTGCCCTTTGGTGCCGGCAAGCCACGGGGTGTCAAGATGAATCCCGGGCCATGTGTGACTGTGGTGGCCACTGCCGCGTCTTTGTTGAAGGTGTTTCCATGGGGCGTGGCGGCCTGAGAGACCCCTTCAGGGCTCTGCTGCTTGGGTGGGTCCCTTCTGTGCTCTGTGCCAGGTGCTGGCAGGTTCTGCCAGGTTCAGGGCCTCATTAAAGCTCTCCAGCCTGGAAGCATTTCCTTCTGCTCGGCCGAACCCTCTCCCCGCGGCGCACATTTCCTTCTCTCTGCCTTGGAAATGGGACCCAGCTGCCCACCGATTCCTTGAAATCACCTCCTCAGCCACTCCAAGCAGAGTGAGCCCCAATAAGGGGGTTAAGCCGCCCACAGTCTTCCCTCTCTTGTCCTGCTCTAACCTTCCTTGCGGGTCCCGCTTCCCAGGCCGTTTTGACCACGTCTCTGCTCTCCCTGGACCTTCTCCCGAGCCTCCAGCGTCTGCGTCCTCTCCTGCCCTCTGCCTGTCTGTGGGGCCCGTCACCACCAGATCCCTAGTCCTGGGGCAGCATAGGAGTTAGCCGCATCTTTGCTCAAACAGAGGACTCAGCCACAAAGACTAACAGCCCAATTTAAAAATGAGCAAAGGACTTGGATAGACATTTCTCCAGAGAAGATATGCAGATGGGCAGCAAGCACGTGAAAAGGTGGAAATAAAAAATTAAGAAGGTATCCCTTCTTAATACCTACTAGGATGGCTTTAATAAACAACGGCAACAGTAACAAACAAGTGTTGGCGAGGATTCGGAGAAACTGGAATCCTTGTGAGTTGCTGGTGGGAATGTAAAAGTGCTCAGCCATTGTGGAAGACAGTTAAGTGAAATATAGAATTACCGTATGGCCCAGCAATTCCACTCTTAGGTATTACTCAGGAGAGTTGAAAACATGTGCCCACGCAAAAACTGTACCTGAATGTTTATAGCAGCATTGTTTACAACAGAAGGTGGAAACAACCCAAATGTCCGTCAGTGGATGAAATGAATGGATAAACAAAATGCGGTGTGTGTGCGTGTATATATCTATATATATATACACGCACACACACAGTGGAATATATATATAATGGAGTATAGTGGAATATATGTTCCATTACCTATCTATACACACACATACATACACACAATTAAATATCATTCAGCCATAAGAAGGAGTGAGGTAGTAACACATGCTACAACACGGATTAACCTGGGAAACATTATGCTAGGTAAGAGAAGCCAGACGCAAAGGGTCACATATTCTCCGATTCCACTTAATATGAAAATATCCAGAATAAATCCATAAAGACAGAATGCAGATGGTGGTTGCTTGGGGTGGGAGGCGATGGGGAGTAACTCAGTGGGTATGAGGTTTTATTCTGGGGTGATGAAAATGTTTTGGAACTAGAGGTGATGATTGCACGACATTGTAAATGCACTAAACACCGCTGAATTGTATATTTTAAAATGATTCATTTTATTTTATGTGAGTTTCACCTCAGTTAAAACAAACAAACAAATATGGTGGCATTGCAGGTCCCCTTAGGTAAAAAGAGGAAATGATGGGCCCTCGATTCACGCCAAATACTGTGTCTGACACCTGATCCCACTGAATTCTGTAGAGAAGGGACAGGCCCCTTTATAACCATTTCGCAGGTGAGAAAGTAGAGGTTCAGCTAGGGCACTCAGTTTATAGTGACCCAGACACAAGTGGACCCAGGGTTTGTCTGACTCTGACCTGCCTTTGATCACTTCTCTATGCTCCTTCT
The DNA here is from genome assembly GCF_003031525.2 of Neophocaena asiaeorientalis asiaeorientalis. Taxonomy (NCBI): domain Eukaryota; kingdom Metazoa; phylum Chordata; class Mammalia; order Artiodactyla; family Phocoenidae; genus Neophocaena; species Neophocaena asiaeorientalis. The sequence continues at coordinate 11,500,151 of NW_020172779.1, forward strand.
TGGCAACACGAGGCTTTTGTGTCGTGTTGTTTGTTTTAGATTCTAAGCCCCGTGGGACGGGCCGCACCGAGCCCGAGGAGCTCAGTTCTAGGTCCATTTGTGAGATGTCCACCCTTTGCTTCCCATGTAGCCAGGTCCCTTGAGGTCCAGCCTGCTCTGGCCACCCGCCTACAGGGTTCATTTTCTAACGTGGACTCCTCACAACCCTTACAGGGAGGCAAAGATTTGTAGCTGAAAGAAGACGGAAGACGAGGGTTTGAGTCATGGTTTTACTGTGTGATCCTGGTTGATTCTCTTAAACCCTCAGTTTCCCTAAATGTGCAATGGGAGAGAATGAGAACAGCTACCTCATGTCCTTCCTGGGTCATCCGTGCAGGGCAGGTCCATGCTGGCGCTCGACAATGATTTGTTGCACAAACCGATGAATGAGCAGTAGGCGGTCAGGGACCTCAATTGTGGGCTTGGTCCAGGATCTAGACTTACAGTCGTCCTTTGTATGCACTCAGCCCAGGACTGAAAGCACAGTAGGTCGTCAGGAAATAGTTGTGAATTGACTTGTCTGTACAGGTGCACATCGTTCTGTTGCTCTTTGTAGGTATTGCGTCTTTTACCAATTGAAAGTTTGAGGCAACCCTGCGTCGAGCAAGTCTGTCGGCGCCATTTTTCAACAGCATTTGCTCACTTCGTGTCTCTGTGTCACATTTTGGTAATTCTCGCAATATTTCAAACTTTTTCATTGCTGTTATATTTGTTATGATGATCTGTGATCTTTGGGTGATTACTACTGTAACTTTTTGGTTTTCTTTTGTATTTTTTTTTTTTGTGGTACGCGGGCCTCTCACTGTTGTGGCCTCTCCCGTTGCGGAGCACAGGCTCCAGATGCGCAGGCTCAGTGGCCATGGCTCACGGGCCCAGCTGCTCCGCGGCATGTGGGATCTTCCCGGACCGGGGCACGAACCCGTGTCCCCTGCATCGGCAGGCGGACTCCCAACCACTGCGCCACCAGGGAAGCCCTTCTTTTGTATTTTTAAATTAAGGTATGTACATCGGTTTTTTTTTTTTAGAGATAACGCTGTTGCATGCCTAACAGACTACACTATGGTGTAAACGTAACTTTTGTATGCACTGGGAAACCAAAAAAATTCGTGCGCCCCTCTTTATTGCCGTATCACTTTATTGCCGTGGTCTGGAACCAAACCTGTAATATCTCCGAGGCATGCTTGTATTTATTCATAACCGAGCTGGAGACGGGCGATTTCGTCCTGGTCTCTGGATTTTGGCTGCTTTTTCTTTCATAGCAGGAATTATTGCAGGGAGATGGAATGGAGGAAGATCGAAGTGCTCTGCTTTAGTCCCCACGCACCCCGAAGAGGACAGAAGCAGGACTGGCATTCCTGGTGAGCGTCGTCGGGCTGTCTCCTGAAGCTTCCCTTATAACGGCGGGAGACCTACATTTCTTCTGCCCTGATTCCATCACACTTTTAGGAGCAAGGAGCTTGACATGGCGGAGGCAGTGTCAGTGCCTCTCCACGCACAAGTCAGGGGAGCATGAGTGTCATCCTGGTTCTGACAGCAGGATGGATCGCATTTATTCTTGCCAACTGAGGCTGCCCAGAGGCCCTACATGTTACTGGGGATGGCTTACCCTCAGTCATGTGACCTTGGCAAGGCCACACGTGTTGGAGTCTTAGTTTTCACATCTGCCAAATGAGGAGTGGGGGTGAGGCTTAGAGGATCTCTCAAGTCCCTTTTGGCCCCAAAGTTCATCATGATTCTGGCCGTCTACAGTGGGCATGTTCCATAGCCCCATCTTCTGTCTCTCTTTCCCTTTTCTGCCTGTACGCACCGTCTGCTATCCACCCACCCACCCACTTTTACTAAGCAGCCCCCCTGGACCTGGCATAATGCCAAGTCCTGAAGATACAGAGGAGATTAAAACCGGCTCCCTGGCCTTACACGCTCACAGGCATGGGTGGGACAGAGAAGCTGGACTAAAAGAGGACAAGCAAATGTAATGAGTGCTGTGGTCCAGAAAGGCGCAGCCCTGCTCTGGTAGCAACAGAGGAGGCCAGCAGCCTCTTCTTGAGATCCTTTCCGAGGACTGTGGCCTCCTTCTGCCACAGCTTCAGGACAGACTGGTCTCGATGTGGGGGAGCAGTGTCGGTGATGACCTCAAGTGGCCCCCTCTGGCCACAGGAATCTGTGATGTGGAATTCTCAATTGCCGGCTTTGCTGGAGAAGAGGAGGAGAAAGAAAGAAGGAAGAAAGAGGGGCCGGTCGGCCCTCCTGTGCATTTCTGTTTGCGGTCTCAGCCCTCCATTTCCTGGGGCTACGTGTAGGAGGCGCGGTGGCTTTGCCGCCCCAGCACGACCACGTGCTGGCAGCTCCCTCCCCAAGCAGCAGTGGCGGCCGGGCCCCGGACAGACCTCCCGTCTGTCCCGTGTGCCAGCAGCCTGTGGCGAAGGGCAGAGTGGAGCCTGTGTTTCCCACAGCCCAGCCGCCCCTCAGAGTGATCCTGAGGGTGCAGGGATTCCGAGGGTGACGCCGGCATTTACCCCTCAACCCCGTCCCCCTCAAGGGAGAGTGCGGACAAGGCAGCTTTTCTAATAAGCAGCCTCTGCTTGCCGGGTAGGAGATGAAAGACCATGTGTGAGAGTGGGTAATTTAGGGTTTTCCTGATGAAAGCAGCTGACATTTGTTCGGACCTCATGCTCACTGCAACCCTGCCTTTCATCTCTGCTATCAAAGCCCAGCTTATACTTGGCCTGCATCCGGGGTGGGCAGTGCCACTGGAATTGAATTGGGCCAATAGTAAAGTATAAAGGAAACGGCAGAGTGACCCTCGCCGGCTATGGATGGTTTAGTGGAGGCCGCAGGGCAAGTTTGACTCTCCTGGTGGAGCGACAGGGGGGTTGCCGTCGGTAGCAGCTTGTGTATGGCTGTTCCCGGCGGGACCGTGGAAAGAGCGTGCCCTTTGGAGTTGGGTAGGGCTGGCTGGATTTGAATGCTGGTTTCTCCACTTACTTACTGAGTGAACCTAGGAGGTTTGTCCTCTCTGATCCATGTCAGTGGGATAATATTACCACCGACTCTAGTGGTCTTTACAGCTCACCGTATGCGCCGTCTGAAGCCCAGGAGACTCTCAGAAGTGTTCATTGGCTTCTACCCTAATTGATGAACTTGACCCATTGTGCTCTAGGTGTTAGAGGACTGGAACTGGGACTTGCATTTTTCACTGTATTCTCCACACAGCGCCCGCCACGTTGTAGGTCCCTGTAAGTGACTGGCAGATGGCTCGATGAAGAAAGGAGTCTTTGCGTATGCCACCCGTACAACTCTTCTGGCTTTGCAGAGAAAGAGAGAGAGGGAAGGAGGGAGGGAGACAGAGAAGGGGAGAGAGTGTGTGTGTGTGTGTGTGTGTGTGTGTGTGTGTGTGTGTGTGTAAACCAAGAGTTAGGCCATGTAATTTGAGTCTCTGAAACACGCCAGGTTGTATATCTTTCCCATGTCTATTCCTGATGTAAGGAGCAAATGCTTAAGACTTGATTCATTCATACAACCTATGCTGTTGGGGCTTCCCTGGTGGTGCAGTGGTTGAGAGTCCGCCTGCCGATGGGGACGCGGGTTCGTGCCCCGGTCCGGGAGGATCCCACATGCCGCGGAGCGGCTGGGCCCCTGAGCCATGGCCGCTGAGCCCGCGCGTCCGGAGCCTGTGCTCCGCAACGGGAGAGGCCGCAACAGTGAGAGGCCCGCGTACCGCAAAAACAAAAAACAAAAAACACCAAACCTGTGCTGTAGTTCCATCTAATCACCCATGAGATAAGTTGAATCCCCAGTTGTAGTAACCTGGCTTCCTGTCTGTCCCATCAGCCCTTGATTACCTCCACTGACGGGGTACTCACTGCCCCTGAAAGATGGTGCTGACAGTTCCAGTGGTCCTCCCTCTCCCAGGGAGGACATGGGTGCTCTGTCCTAGCTCTCTGGGTTCTGATCCTTGGGGCCCTCTGATGCAACAGACCTCTCTCACAGATAGCTTTTAAGTTGATGAAGGCAGATGCCATGTCCTTTCTGAATCTTCTCCTCCAATGGGTTAACCACCTACCTAGCTGGGTGGCATGAGTTATGAGTTATGCCACTTGACCTTGAGCCTCTGTTTACCCAGCTCCTGAGCACTATTTAAGGATGAAGCTAAATGGCATCATCTACGTCCAGCACACAGGATGTACCGGCTGCACCTTTTCAGCCCGCTGAGGAGCAGAAAGGTCCCTGAGTTCCTCTTTGATGCTGATGATTTCAAGAAAGAGAGAGAGAGGTGACTTCTGTCACATGGAAGGGAATCAGGTAGCAAAGCCATTCCCTCTTCTTAACTCTCTAGTCTGGAAAGTCACTTATTTAGTGACACTTTGTCAGTTTGTCTGGATTCCAGGAGGTGGCCCTTGGAGACTGAGTGCTTCTCCCTCCTTTTGTGAAATTGTCTGAGGGGGGCCTTCCTGTCACCACTCAGGCTCAGTTAGAGACTGTGGTACAGGGCAGTGGAAAGGACACTAGACCGAGAGCCTGAAGATTGGACGCGTTGTCGCTGCTCCACCTGGAAGAGCCTCTTTTCAGGGTTTTCACCCTCTCCGAGCCTTACCTGTTTAAGGTGTGGGTCAACCTTTCCAGGCCCAGCAGAGTGGGTGCCCCAGGAGTCTCTAGGAAGGTCAGAAAGAAAGCCCACAAGGCCTCACCTATAAGCTCACCATCCCGTTTTCTGGTTTTTCTCCTCTTTCCTTCTGCACTGCCTTGCATTCCAGCAGTTTTTTTTGGGGGTGGGGGGGAGGTCTCTGACTCTCAGGCCATCTGCCAGAAGCTTCCGCAGGCCGGGAGCATTCTCTGGCCAGTCCCCGCACAGGAAGGAGCATCTCTAGACGGGGCTAGATCCAAACCCCTTGGCCTGACACATCTGCCCTTAACTCTGAACCCAGCCTCAACTCTTGCCCCCACCCCCTCCCCCTACTAGCATTCACGCTCCGGCCACACAGAAGTTGAGGAGTCCTCCCTATCTGTGCTCCTGCAGACAGATCGCCCAGGGAAGCAGAAGTCATCACAACATGAAACTATGCGCTCATAAACTCACCGCTCATGTCCGTCCCACCCACCCACATCTGAAGATAATCAGTCATTTACTGATTGCCAGACATTGTAAACATCTGTCAGTCCAGGGCAAGGGTAGCAGAATCTCTTAACTGACCTCCATGTGGCTCCCTCGCTGCCCATTCCCTTTGCACAGCAAACTGAGTGAGACCCCAGGCTCACTGAAGGCTCGGGGCTGGTGGGCTACTCCCAAGCCCAATTTCCCCTATTCAAAGCTTTGTTCTGCCCCACCAGCTGTGTGACCTTGGGCAAGTTAAACAACCCCTCTGTGCTTGTATGCTTTATCTGTAAAATCAGACTAATACTAGTACCTACCTTCCAGGGTGATTATGGCATTCAGTGAGTTAATACATGTGAAGGCTTAGAACACGTGTTTCTTTAAGACCCGTTAAATGTCAGCTATTGATACTGGTGTGCCGGCAAGGCTTTTACCACCCCTTGATTCCTGCGCTGGCCAAAAGTGAGTCGTGTTGGTAACTGCATATTACATAAACTGATGAGAATTGAGCTGTTGCATGAATACTAAGTTTAGTACTTTGGAAGGCACGGGAAACGTTGATTTGCTCAAAAGTTGTCACCAAATCACTTAGAGGCAAAACAGCTGTAAAAAATAGGAAGAAAATATTGGAAAACTCTAAGGACGCTGTATTCCGTGCGTTTTGCAGGTGAGTCACTTTTGCACTACTTTAAAGAAATGGAAATCAGAAATTGTAGAATTGTGAGTGTGTATTTCTAAAGAAAGACCATCTGCATCTCGAAAGACCCTGCCTTTCGATCGGCTCATCCATGTGCAGCTGATAAAATGTCTAAGTGTCCGTCCTGTTTGTGGTTGCCCACTTGTTCAGTGACATGGCACCGGGAGAGGCGGGTGACAGGGCTTGTTCTATCCAGAGCGGATCCACTGCCAGAAATTGCACGTCTTGCCCAGACTGCAGGGTTTTCCTGATGCAGAAGGTGCTGTGGGTGAGCTGCTTGAATCACGTGCCCTTCCTGCTATGTGCCAGGCACTGATCCAGTGTCTGATATACCAAGGGTGACACAGGGAGCTTCTAGCAAAGTGGACACAAGTCCCTGCCCTCATGGGACCTCACGATGGGCGGGGGAGGGGGGAACTGTAGATGGAACTGAAGGGTAAATATCAGGTGCTTAACCTCAGCCATAAGCTCTAAGGAAAGAGAAGCAGGAAGAGACTTGAGTCCTGCCCTTGGGAAGGCCTCGGGGAGCCTGGCAGAATCAGACCGCCTAACAGTGGAGAAGAGAAAGGAACGATGTTGACCCTCTAGGCAAAATAAGAGAGTGACTGAAAAATCCAAAAGATTAAGAGAGGCCTGGGAACATTAACAGAGTCCCCAAAGGTCTTTTGCAAAGATCCTTTTAATCATGAGGGATGAGGAATTTTGTATTTTGTGAGAAAACACGTGCTAAAAATAGCCTTGGGGTCAGATTCATTCATTCATTTTTTTTTTTTTTAAATTGAAGTATAGTTGATTTGATTCATTGTTTTGGTGGCCTAACACTCAGAGCAGAGTTTAAAATGACAACTTCAAATTTAAGTATAAGACAGATGAAGCTTATTTTATATTTAGAATTAAGTTACCAACGATATATTATACGCTTATAATGTATAAAGGATAAATTAATTTATGAATATAGAATAGTTTATATTTATAACTGTTTCCTTTTTCAAGGTAAAGTCATCCCCCTAAACAGGCTATAAGACAAGCGACATGAGTGGCCCAAGATCGCAGCCAAATGAGAGGTAGAGCCGGGAATCCGAAGCAGATGGTGGGCAGTTTGTGTTTTCGAGATAAAGTTCCTCTCCCCCCCCCCCCCCCGCCATGATACACACATGCCCTAAATATCTGGACCTTATTTTAAGTGGCTTCACCTCAAGTGGCTTTATTCTGGGTCCTCTTCTCCACTCGCTCCCAGGTCCCCAGGTCTTTTGCTTCCTCTGCTCCCTCTTCCCTGCCTGCTCTGCACCTCTCAGCCTCCTTCTTCCCCCATTGCTGCATTCATCAGAGACCCCCCATGTGTCTGGCTCATGTGCAGGGGAGAACCCCTGGACACCCGTGTCCCCCGGGCCCAGCGCTGTCCACCAGAGGGACAGGGCGGCAGGCTGGCCCTCCCTCTCCCTTCACTTCTGGACCGACCTGGGGAAAACAGGATTGATGCGGATTCCTAGAATGTATGGAGAGGGCGGTTTGGAGATTCTGGTGAAGCTGTTCCCCGGTGCAACTGGCAGTGTGATTTCCGTGTATTAGCCACTCTCCCGAGTGTCCAGGCCCCAGAGGAGTCATGGGGGTCCCAGAGCTGGGAAACATGAGTGGCCGCCTTCCCAGTCCTTCAGTTTCCCGGCAGTGCAGAGAGCACCTCACGTGTGTTTTGGGCAGCGTTTTGTAGCCTACAAAGAACATTTCCTCCCCGTCTTGTTTACGCCCATGTGCTGATCAGGCCACTGAGGAGGGCTGGGACGGTGACGGGATTCTTCAAAGGTCACAGTGGGGTGAGGGCAGAGCCAGGAGTCGGAAGCAGGTGGTGGTGGTCACCCTCATCATCGCAGTAATGATGCCTTAAAGGACCGTCTTATTGGGCTTCCCTGGTGGCGCAAGTGGTTGGGAGTCCGCCTGCCGATGCAGGGGACACGGGTTCATGTCCCGGTCCGGGAAGATCCCACATGCCGCGGAGCGGCTGGCCCCATGAGCCATGGCCGCTGAGCCTGCGCGTCCGGAGCCTATGCTCCGCAACGGGAGAGGCCACAGCAGTGAGAGGCCCGCGTACAGCAAAAAAAAAAAAAAAGGACCGTCTTATTAACGCTCCAGAGTAACTCTGGAAGGCAGGTGGGCCTTTCGGGCGTCTTTTGCAGTGGGGGCAGCTGAGGCGGGGCAGGTGGAAACGGGATGCGAGGCCCAGGAGTTGCATCTGAACACGTGCCTTTGCAGTCTGGTGTTCAGATTGGGGCTGCCTGGTACCGGGTATCAGACAAGCGCGAGGAGGACGACCCTGGCGAGGCCTCATAAGGTGTTCCTCGTCTACACGTGCCTGCCGCCAGCCCAGTTGGGAGTCCCCGACCCTTTCTGCATGGTGGGGTCTGTGAAGGCAGACCTCGACTCTACGGCACCCCAGTTTCTCAGGAGCTGCTTACAGCCCAGGAAGAGCTGTGCGACCTGCAACTTTTGGGGAAAAGGGCTATTTTGTCTTCTGCCGTGGGCACTGGGGAAGAGGAGACTAAACACTGGAGACCGCTCCCAACCTGCCGGCACTTTAAGGAGAGAGGAGGAGGCCGGCTGGAAGGTGAGGCTGGAGTCCTGGTAAGTGTCGGGCTCCAGGCGTGGTGCTTCCCTGTGTTGTATAATCAGCTGTCTCTTCAGCACTTCCCTGCATCGGGCTTCGCAAGTACAGATTGAACATTAAATAAACAGTGGCTGCTTTATAAATATTTAACTCCCACTGTTTAGGAGCGGCTCTGGGCAGGAGACAAAATAAGAGCTCCTGGCTGGCTGTTGTGTTGTCCCTGTTCAGTGGCATTGGATTGTGTGGATCAGAGTTTTTTGTGGGGCAACAGCAGCCTTTCTGACAGCCTTTTGGCCAAATGAATTGCAGACAGGTGCCGTCTTCTCTCTCTCTTGGGTGGGAGGGTGTGTGTGGGGACTTGTTCAGACCCAGCACGCTGTATTCAGGAACCACCGGCTAACAGCCACCCCTGTTCCTTACAGTGGCTGGAAGCCATCATTGGTGGTGATGTTATCGTCATTCCTTCATACGGCAGCAAAACTTTTCCTTTCTTTTCTTTCTTTCTTTCTTTTTTTAGTAACAGCTTTACTGAGATGCAACTCACATACCCTACGAGTCACGCGTTTAAAGTGTACAATTCAGTGGCTTCCCGTATATTCATGGAGGGGGGCAACCATCACTACAGTCCATTTTAGAACATTTTATCATCCCAGAAAGAAATCTCGTATCTATTAGCAGTCACCCCCAAGTCCCCCAACCCTAGGAAACCACTAATCTACTTTCTGTTTCCATGGATTTGTCCATCCTGGACATTTCATACACATGGACTCAGACTACACAGTGGTGTTTTGTAACTAGCTTGTTTCAGTTAGCACAGTGTTCCCAAGATGCATCCTTGGAAGTAGTAGCACGTGTCAATACTAAATTCCTTCCCGTGGCTGAACAATATTGCATTGTATGGAGAGACCACGTTTTGCTTATTCTCATCTGTTGTCGGACATGTGCAGATAACAGAACTCTTTAGTTGCAAAAAAAATCAAGATGCGGCCGATTCAGAGTCATGAGATGGAGCCAAAACTCCTTCACAAGTGAGGCTCTCTGCCATTCTGGAAAAGGCTTAGGAAGTTCACTTGAGGTGGAGGTTAAAAAGCGTCCAGCTGACAAGCCGCTCGGCTTTTATTTAGCACTCACTGCATGCCAGGCCTACAGTCAAAGCCCATCTGGTAATGCGTCGGAAATATCTGACCATATAATCTCTTGGACAGATCTGCACACGTTTCATAGGCCATCCTGCTAGATTTTCGTGGGCGGGAGAGTGGGAGAATGAGGTCGTCTTCTCGGGCCCGTTTCATCTGATTTCACGTGCTGACCCTCTTTAGGAGGCAGGAGCAGAGAAGAGAGCTGACTCTCCAATGCAGCCTTCTCGTCTCACTCCCTCCAGGCGTGCGTCTCCCTCCAGCTCTCTTGTCCCAGGGCTGTGCTCACCCTCGGTGTCTATCAGAATCCCAGATGTTCCCACATTCCCTCGAGAGGCTGATTCAGCCCAGGCCCAGCCTCTGGCTTAGGCAGCCCAACTCTGCAGGAAATGTTAAAAAAAAACGGGGCCTGTTATCATTCCTGGTCATCTCCCAGTCATTTAATTATGACGAATTGTAATGGATGCTGTTGGTGTCCTGCTGGGCCCCCTTTACTGGGCCGGCACACTCACCCACCAGCTGTTAAAGGTCACGGTCTGGTGTCCCCTTCTCTGGAGATTTGCTGCCTCATCCAGGAAGTTGCTCGTCCCCCCCCCCACCGGCCCCAGCCCCTGCTGACTCAGGGGTACAAAAGGCTGGCCCCCTTGCTTCAACGTGGGGTGGACTCCGTTGTACCATTTACGCACCAGAGCTCCCCGTGGGACCAGGCTGAGGCTGCGGTCCAGCTGAGGAGACCGCATCCTCACTGAGCCCCCTCCCCTGCCCGTCCCGCGTCCCTCACTCCCTTTCTCCCGAGCACGCTCCCCCGTGAGCTCACACGCAGGAATTTCCATCTCAGGACCTGTTTCTGGGGAGTGCAGCCTAAGACACTATCTCGTGACAAAGTCCCTCCCAGGGTCCCCTCAGAGGACGTTTAGTCTTGGAGATTCTCCGCCTGAGCTTCCTGGCTTGGCTCCCTGAGTGTTTGGTTTTGTTGGTTTGGGTTTCAAAGTCTTTTCAGGCTAATCGGATCCTCGGAAAGGTCTGCACTGAATCATAGTCCTGGCGTGGTTCCCCTGCTCCCTCCCCTCCCTCTCTATTTCCTTTCTTTCCCTCCCCCCTTTCATTCCCCACGAGCATCCTTTCCTGTGTCCACAATGACCTCAGCAGAAAGGAAGAAAAAAGAAACACTTGAGAAGGCACACGGGCAGCTAACTAGCCTTGGCACCGGACGGCCTTGGGTCAGGTGTAAGCCCTGCCTCCCTGTAACCAGGTAATCAGCTGCAGTGACTTCTCAAAGCCTTGGCTGGTAATCTCTGTTTCTTGGCATTGTCACGAGGCTCAGGGTAACTTGGGTGGGTAACACAGTGTGGTGTGGCGATGGGCGGAGTCCTGGTTCAGCACACAGGGGGCTCGGAGAGTTTCCCAAAGGACTCCTGGACTCCCTCACCCACTCCAGGCTTCAGGCTCAGCAGCCAGTTATCATGTGTCCATCCAGGCCCTTTTCAGGTCTCATTGCTTTTGTTCACATCGTACTTTCTTCCTGGGCTGCTCTTCCTTTTCTCCCCGAGCCCCATTGAAGGCGATGTTCAAATGCCATCTCCTCCTTGAAGCCCTCCCTGGCGCCTGGCAGGCGGGATCAATACTTTCCAGCAAAGCAGGACTTGACTTCCCGAATGTGGGGTGTGTGTGGAGGGTATGATGAAATAGGAGAGTGTGTTCTGGAGTCAGACAGGTGGGCATTGGAATTCTGACCCCGCCCCTCACTAGCTGGGTGACTTTGGGCCGGTAAGCTGTGCCCACCACCCATGCATAGGACCCCATGCACATTGCAGATGCTGTGTCAGCGGTGATTTCTCCGCACCTGTCACCTCTGAATCCAGCCTGCAGCTAGTGGGAAGAGTAAGCAGCTACCAAACGAGCACATGGAATTAAATAAATGCAGAGCTGTGTGAGTTAACACCCAGCTAAGGGTTAAACACTTTCAAAAGGTTTTGTACATGGTCGGTGGGTGAGACGGGCTGTGGTCCCTCTGGTCACCTTGTAAGGGGGCCCAGGGGCCACTTCCTGCCTCCTGTCCTCTATCTGCTCCTGCAGAGCTCAGGCCCAGAGAGCTGAGCTAAAAGGGGGACAAAAAGGACGATTATGTCCCTGGGAATTGGGACCGAGGCTTGATTCTGAGATGTGATCGTTGCTTTCAAGGCTCAGCCGTGGAGGAGTTCACTCGTTGAACCACCAGTTGCCCCCGCGAAGGGGGAGGCGACCGGGCACTTCTCATCTCCCTCTCTCTCTGGCCCTGGCCCTGTCGCTGGCGCTGCTTGCCTCCCTTTGAAAGGAGTACAGCACTACTCACGGCCCGGCCCGCTGCGGTGGCTGCAGAGAGGGGCCGAGAATAAGCTCGTGTTGGCGGCAGCCCTCCAGATACAGCAGGGCTGCTGGGCTGACCTTTAAATAGACGGGCTCTGGGCCACTCAGTTCCTGGAAGTTTGAAGAAAGTCAGCCTTTCAAGTGATGCGACTTCCAACCTCAGGAAAGGTCCCTGTGTTTGCAAAAGCCATAATTGACTGTTGCTTTTGCACTTCATTATATGTGGCTGTGAAGCCACTGGGAGCCAGCATGCCAGGGCTAGGAGGGGAAAATCCTCAAGTATTTTAATATCCCCCTTCTTAGAAGCAAGATAAACATACGTATTGTACTTTGCGACAGAGGCAGGGGCTGGGAAAGGGAGCGTCCTGGCACCGCATGAAAGGTCTTTTTAAGCTGAACTCTGAGGTTTCTCTCTCTTTTTTTTTTCTTTTTCTTTTTTTTATTTGTAAGCAAAGCTGGCATGCGTAAATGATGCCAGCATCTCCGTGGCTGTGTAGAAACCGTAGCCCCTCCCCAGACTGCAGACTGCCACATCCCTCCCTGAGTCATAAGCTACCCCCTGACTGGCGAAAAATGAGGGGGTGAAGGTTGTCATCACGATCACAGTCGACTTAGAGGATTTACTTTCATCCAGGAAATCTTCCCTCCAACTCTTGCTTTGCAATCGTGGAAAAAAAAAAAGAAAAAAAAGAGTCAATGAAGATGCGTACCACGAGTCTAAGCAGGGGAAACATCAGACAAACCCAAGTGGAGGGGACGTGCTCAGACTAAATAAATGCCTTAGCATCTGTCAAGTGTCAAGGTCATGAGAGTTAAGGAAAGACGGAGGAACAGTTCCAGATCGAAGGAAAGTGAAAACATGTGACAACTAGATGCAGCATTTGATTATGGACGGTTGGTGACACTTGAATGGGGTATGAGAACTGCATGTTAGTTGTATCAGTGTCAGCTTCCGGATTTTGCTGGTGGAATGTGGTTCTGGGGAGAGCATCCTGGCTTTAGGAAATACACGCCAAAGTCTTCTGGGGAGGGCTTCCCTGGTGGCACAGTGGTTGAGAGTCCGCCTGCCGATGCAGGGGACACGGGTTCGTGTCCCGGTCCGGGAAGATCCCACATGCCGCGGAGCAGCTGGGCCCGTGAGCCATGGCCGCTGAGCCTGTGCGTCCGGAGCCTGTGCTCCGCAACGGGAGAGGCCACAACAGTGAGAGGCCCGCATACCGCAAAAAATCAAAAACAAAAACAAAGTCTTCTGGGGAGATGGGGTGTCAGCCAGCCACTTTCTCCCACACGGTGTAAGGAAAAAGGATCTGCAGTCTACTCCCAACCTTTCTCTAAGTTTGTGATTATTTTAAAAATATTAGCTACTGTGTGTGCCAGTGGACGTTAACTAGACTTGCGATCATTTCACAATATTTGCACACAGCAAATCATTATGTTGTACAGCTGAAACTAATATAATTTTGAATATAATATGTGAATTATATCTCAATAAAAAAGGAGCTCTCAACAGAATAATAGCAGTCATAATAATTTAACCAACCAGTGGAGGAGGAAAAATCCCTTCAGTGGAGAGTGAAACAGACCTGGATTTGAATTCTGACCCTTAAAGCTTAACCTAAACTCCCTGTGCCTTGGTTTCCTCATCTTTCAAAATAAAGGGTGTGTGTGTGTGTGTGTGTGTGTGTGTGTGTACACGCACACACGTATTTGCGCATCTGTGTGTGATAGCGTCTCCCTAATCGGGTGGTGGTGAGTAGGAAGCGACACAGTGACTGTACCTGAAGGGCATCGTGGGTCACTCCGTTCTCTGTGACGTGCACCATGTACAGAGCAGTAGATGGATTTACAGACTCCACGGAGAGATGACTCCCTTTGGGCCTCTTCTCTCCGCCTCAAGCGTGGCATCGTGGGCCATGACCAACTGTGCCAGTTGAATTGGAATGAATTTTAAGATCTTCCAATGCCTCCAGCAAGAACCTAGTGTTTCTTATCTCCGTGTCTCCCTCCTCTGCTGGCTGCTTCAAAGAGGTCCTTGTCCATTTCCTTTTCCAAAGTGCCCGGGAGAAGGGACCACGCTGCCCCTCCGCATGCAGCCAGTAGACCCTGTCCAGTCTGCCACAGACCCCAAGACCCTTCATTTTACTTTTTATTGTGTCTCCTGTCTTCAGAGGTGCGGGCAGCATGATGGTTATCCCCAGCACCCCACTTGGAACGTTGTTGCAAGCTTCTTTTGCGTGACGCATTGTTCTGAGCACTGTGTACGTAGGTACGATCCCAGTTCATCCTCAGCAGCCCTGGGATTCGGGTGCAAGGATTTCCCTGCTTCAGGAGGCTGAGGCACAGAGCAGTTGAGCAACGTGTCCAAATCACGCAGCTGGCAGGTGGTGGGGTGGAGACTGGTGGCCTGGCCCCTGCACCCTGGCTTACCCACTGGGCTGCATGGCCGCTCAGCGGTTGTGAGCCGGAGGAATGAGGGCCGCTGAGACTGAGTCAGCTTCACTCCTAGCACTGAGCCAAGTAGGACTCTGGTCCGGACCTCTCTCCACCACCCTAATAAAGCCGGTGTTTACACAGGGTAGAGGTGCTCATCAGATGCCTTTGCCAATCCCCAAATACGGCCATGGCCAGAGTGCAAGGGGGGTGCCTGTTATGTAATGCCCTCGGCTGGTCCCCAGACAATGCCACTTCCTCGCTTGGCGATGTGTAACTGCCGACCTACGGGTTACTCATTTCCTTTGGAAAACTTGGCAGGGCCACTGTGCCCGGTTTCCTTCTCCTGCCACATCCCAGGGCTTCGTGTGTCAAATGTGCTCCAGATTGCCGGGAACACCCCCGTGGAGGGCCTGGCCTTCGGCTGTGGCCAGTCCAGGGCTGTTGCTGGGAAGGGCCGCGGAGAGCAGGGCCTGCGTCGTTGCTGGGAATGGCACGCGCCCACAGCCCACCTCCCCAGATTCTAGCGCTCACAGCAAGTGGAGGTCCAGCCGCAGGCGTGGGGAGACGCCCGCGTGCAGATGTTGGGCAGCTCAGGCCGTGTTTCAGCTCCTCCCCCGTCCCTGACAGGTGTGCACTGAATCGAGTGTCCAGATTAGGTTTTCCCTCCTTCCTCTCTGCTCGTCTCCTGGCCGAGGGATGAACGGAGGGATGAAGGAATGACGAAGGGGTGGTTTGAGGCGGATCTCCTCAAATGGGCGTGAACAGTAGGGCATGTCAAAAGTGTCCGTTGTATGAGTTTCCTTTCCGTCCTGCAAGACCTGGAAGGTGAGTCCTGAAAGCAGGCTGCCCTGTTCACTCCTCTCCCAGCACCAGCTTCATCAAACTCCCACAAGAGTGGCGGAGTCCCAGCCTTCGGCGGGCACGTCACTGGATTCCAGTTAAGTCTGTGCAGATTCACTGTTTGGGGTCAGTTTCCCCGATGGGCACTGAGTCCAGCTTTGCTAGCTGCATCTTAGGCCCCTTCTCCCGTTGTCAGTTAAAAACAGCCACGTGCACGCAGTTCTGTCTTGATAAGTATGTACGTACACGCACACATACACCACACACACGCACACGTGCCCACACATACATATGTATATATGTTTCTTTACCCCCAGTGCGTGTGGGGAAATTGTACTAAGTTATCGCAACTTTAATTTTACTCTTTCTGTTTACCAACCATAAAGGTTGTTAGAAATTAAGGATGTATTTATACCAACGAGGACCCTAGTTAGCAGTTCTTTTCATGGGCTCTTTTATCTTCCCAGCAACCCTGGAGGTGATAAATGGTTCTTTCCATTTTGTAGACGGGAATTGATCCATTGTGTAGCTCGATGTCACTGATGTTTATTAAGTGCCTCTGGTGTGCTGGGTACCACTAGATCCTGGGCTTTTTTTTATAAGAGGGCTCAGGCCTGCTCCCTGCTTTCCCAGGAGAGAGACGCCAGCCCTGTGACCACAGTCCCCTGCGAACAGCACTCCGGCGGGCCGGAGACTCTGCGTGGCGGATGGGTTGGATGCAGGAGATGGGCGGCGTGCTGATGCCGTCAGGCCAGAAGAGGTCTTCCTGGGCTTGGGGTGAGGGCAGCCTCTAGAGACACCTGCCCAGCGTGTGGTCACCTTGCGCCCGAGGGCCTTCTGTCCTGATTTGCTTCCTGCCTTCTCTAGGGCTGGCTATGCTTCCCAGGGCCAAGGAAGAGACAGGCGGAGCCAGGTGCAAATGCCGCCTCTGCCGCTGTCTAGACAGTGGCTCAGCCTCTCCTGCCCAGTTTCTCTAAGTCCAGACCCAGAGCGAGCTCTCCGTTAGCCGTGGTGCCCTGGAGCTGCTTATTTGCCTTAAGCCAGCGTTTGAAATCACCGGACTCATATTCAGCTGCGGGGTATGGCGTGTATTTCACTGCATTTTGGCGGGTCTCCTTTGTACCGGTCTTGGCTGTCTGCTGAATGCAGCTGAGGAGGTGTCTTTTACATTTGCCAAGGGACAGAGAAGCCCTTATCTCCTGGGGGGCATTTCCCTTGGGTGGCAGTAACTGCGTGCAGTTCTTTTTTTGGGGGCGGGCAGGATCTTGCTTATTCAATTATTGAAGAGAAATTTATGGGAGACCTGCTTTCCTCAGGTACCTGTGTTGGCAAAGGGCAGTAAATAGGACAGCCCCATCTTCATCTGCATACAGCCACCTGGCTGGGGGGCGCGTGGGATCGGGGTGGGCGCCCACTGAGAGGTTGAGCCACCCGGACCTTTCCCTCTGAGCCTCCTCTCCCCGGGGAAGGTCTGGGCTCGGGTTGGTTCCAGACTGCCTCCTTCAAGCAGTTCAGTTTCCCTTATCTCTGCAGTGTTAGTTTGCAAGTCCCCTTAATGGCTTTCCAGCAGGAAAGCTTAATTCTTCGGGGAGGTTGAGAAGCCCCTGCCTTCTTGACGTTTCCTCGTCAGCAGTTTATCGGAGAACCCGGCGCTGGGGTGGGACTGATCGTCGCTTAGACGTTCTCCACTTTGTTTGCTCTGGGGTCCGGCTGGGGTTGGCTAAAAACAACACTGGACAGTTTGGTATTTTGTTTTGTTTTGTCTTCACTGCTGCACCTGGATGCTCTGGTATCCGATCCAGCTAGGTCCTCCTGAGTTTTCTCTTCTTTTTGGGCCTCACTTCTCTTGGGAAGGAAGAAGATAGCCTAATCTGTGCGCTGGCCGGCTTCCCCCAGCAGTGGGTGTCTTCGGGTGTTTGTGGGCTGCTACAGACACCTGAAGAGTGGGTTAATTCGTTGTCTTTTTCAAAAGGCCAGCTCAGTCTGCCTGCCTGTCTGTCTGTCTTTCCGTGTGTATGTCTCTCTCCCCTCTCCCCTATGTACCCACTGAGCAGTTGCCATTTCTAGCACCTACTGTGTGCTGTGGGTGCCTTCTTTCATCAGCGCTGAGGCAGCCAGGTGCAGAGCAGGTGTTGTTATGCTCTCCTGTTGTAGAGCAGGGAGTGAAGCTTCAGAGAGAGATGGCGCATCTTGTCCAAGGTCAAGCAGCGTCAGAGTCGCACTTAAACCCAGGGGCCTGGCGCACAGAGCAGGGGAAGGTGAGGTGTGCGGGGCCCAGTGGTGTGGGCTTTGGGTGCATGACGGGGAGGAGGTTCCTTAGCCTCGCCGAACCTTGGTTTTCTCACCTCTGAAGTGGGGCAGTCATAGTACTTACTCCGAAGAGTCACTGTGAACATCCGTGGAAGTCAGGCCCTCCGCAAGGAGCTTGGGACAGTGCCCAGCAGGCAGTGTGTGCTCCGACGCGCTTGGCTGTTACGGTCATCCTGGTTCAGGTGGATTTGACCAGAGCTGGGGTGACTACCTGGGAGCCTGATGATCTGAAAGGGGGTCGGTGGGAGCAACGGGCCCGGGAAGGAGGGTTTTGTCAGGGGGCAGCCAGATGGCTGGGTGAAGGCGGTGAGGCGGGGGTCCGAGGGACCACTGGTCTGGGAGTAAAGCACGGGGCAGACACTGGTTTCAGGCACAGGACCGAAGCCCTGACCTGCCCAGGCCAGAGCTGTCCTCTGTGGTGCGGAGCTCCCCACCCAGCCAGCGCCTGTGCTGTGCTTTGATGGTCTTTCTCAGAAAGGAGGAAGGCTGGGCCGCTGGGTGCGGCCTCTGACTTCCTATGGCTGCCCTGGCGCCGGCCGTGCTCTGAATTTGGCGTGTCGTTGCATCTTTGCCTCTTCCCGGCCTTTGGCCTGGGCCGGGCCCCCAGGCCGTGGTCCCGGTGACATTACTACCCGCCTCCGTGGGTGTCCGTCCTCAGAACCACAGAAGGCAGTGGGCGCAGTTGATCGCCTGCAGCCTGCAGGGCAAGGCTGCTTCCTCTCCAGCTTCTGGGTGAGGGCGCGGCTTGGGGCCTTTCCAGGGGGGCCTCACCGTGAAGGTAGCCTGAGTGGGTCTTTGCCCCACACCTTTGCTGGGAACATATCCTCCTTTGTGACCTGGCTTAACTCCCGCCTCTGCGGGCCGCCTGCCCCACAGGACAGCCCCTTGTCCCTTCGGTTGCATTCTCCAGGTGAGCAGCGCTGGCTGTGTATCACCCCGTGTGCATTCATACATGCACCTCGGGAGTGTTTTGCACAAAAAAGAATTTGGAGATCGGGAAAATGACCACTACTGTCCGACTCCCTGTCCCCATTTTTATTTATTTATTTTTTTGCGGTACACGGGCCTCTCACTGCTGCGGTCCCTCCCGTTGCGGAGCACAGGCTCCGGACACGCAGGCTCAGCGGCCATGGCTCATGGGCCCAGCCGCTCCACGGCATGTGGGATCTTCCCGGACCGGGGCATGAACCCGTGTCCCCTGCATCGGCAGGCGGACCCTCAACCACTGCGCCACCAGGGAAGACCCTCCCTGTCCACATTTTAAGTCCAGACTGAAGTGGCCGACCCACGTGGGCTTGGAGTCGGCATCTTTGGCCTGGTGATAATCTTCAGTTATCCGGTTCAGTCACTTTGTAACGGGCACCCACTTGGCTTCTCCAAGTAAACCGTAAGCGCTGGGATAGCAGGCACAAGGCAGCTGACAAGACTTGAGTGCAGATCTTGGGACGCTTGGCCACATCATCCCATGTAATCTTTCTGAGCATCAGACCAGGTCGCTGTAACCTACGGTTCAAACCCTGAAAGCCCGAGAAGTAGGGCACTTTTGGTTTTGCTCACCGGGCAAGTATCAGAGCTGGGGTTTGAACCCAGGCGCTTCTGTCACTCCAGACCCCGCTGTGTCCGGTTCATAGCCCCCTTTGGAGATGGATGATGAAGTAACCAGAGTCTCTCCTTTTTTCCTCTCTTGGCTGTTGTCTTGCATCTTCCAAGACCCGCCTCTTTCACTCCAGGCTGAGGTCCCTGGAAATCCCTGGCTTTGCAGCCAGCTCCAGGAGCCTCCCTGGGGCGTTGAGAG
This sequence comes from Neophocaena asiaeorientalis asiaeorientalis, assembly GCF_003031525.2. Classification (NCBI taxonomy): domain Eukaryota; kingdom Metazoa; phylum Chordata; class Mammalia; order Artiodactyla; family Phocoenidae; genus Neophocaena; species Neophocaena asiaeorientalis. The sequence continues at coordinate 11,519,438 of NW_020172779.1, forward strand.
GAGTAGAACCATTCAGAGAGCGATTGTGTCTCTGAACAGGGCTGGGGAGGGGCTGGGCTTCAGTGTTCTCTTTGGCCCCCTGATGTCATTCCTGAAATGGTGCCGCCCTTGGTTTACCAGCTGGAGCTGAGAGGAGAGGGCGATGATCAAACGTGAGCGAAGTTGAAAACCTCGGTGCTTTCCAGAAAAAAATCATGACTGTGCGTGGCTTTGGGCCCCTGAGGGGGTCCTGTCCTGGGATGGAAAAGCCCCGATCGCCTTGTGTTTCTTCTTGGCCAGAGGTTAGCCTCGTTCATTTCAAACGGCCGTATCTATCGCTTGCTCCTCAAGGGCAGCTCTTCAAGATGAAAACAAGAGATGCCCCCAGAGTTTTGAGGGGCTTGTGATGTGAACGAAAGGTCTTACACTGCGGTTCTATCCTGTGGCTCCCCCCAAAATATATATATTTGAAAGCTTCCAGCAATACAGATTACACAGAGGTTAAACGTAAGATTCCTTTGGGGTTCTGATATTTTTTTCTTAACGTGTTTAAAGGGGAAAAAAAAAACCAAAACGACACCTTTAAAAAAGAAGGCCATTTGTTCTCAGAGCTGCAAAATTGAGAAAGATTGAAACTTCCCTGGAAATGAATGGAAATTCCAGGCTATTTGTGCAAATGTGCAACACCTTGGGTTGATTGCACGGTTGTGACTTCTTCCTGGGGTCTCCGTACAGCAGGTGTGTGGCCTCTGTCAGGTGGTACTGTCATCGCGTAGTCGAACGCACCTGACAGTTCACAAAGAATATTGCCATACGGATCTCCCTTGAGCAGGCCCTCCCCCTGGTGAGGCAGTCAGTGGGGACATCGTGCCCATTTGATAGATGAGGGAACTGAGGCCGGGGGTTATTGAGTGACTCAGGGCTGCGTGATATCTTAGAAGCCCCTTCTCTTTTCTGCTGTTTAACTTCTCTATTGGTGAGGTTAGATTGGGCTTTGGGGACTAGGGGGTTCTTCTTGCTCCATCTTTGTCTCTGCCAAGGCTTTGTGGTTATGAGAAGAAAAGAGCTGGGTGTGTTTCAGCTGCTCAGTGACTCTTCTCTCCCACCTTCCTTCCCATTTAACCAACATGTGTTAGGAGTCCCCCACTGCAGGGGCTGGGTTGGCGCCCTTCCCCACGAGCACTGTGGCTCTGAACACTGAGCTGGGAAGGGAAGGTGTACCGTACTTCATGGGCAGAGGAGACGGAAGGAGGGGCACAGGTGGACAGGGGTGGCTTGAGGCTGAGCCAGGTTGGGGGTAGGGGGGACTCTCAGAGTCCCCGGGAGTGCTTTGCTGCTCTGTGACACTTGACTTTGGTTTGCTTTTGTTTCCGCGGCTATGTCACTCCTCAAAGCCGTGTCCCAAGGTGCCCTGGTGTTCTTGGTACACACCAGTCATCGTGGTGGTTCTGATCAGGTGGAGGCTGAATCCACAGGCTTCAGGCAGCCCTCTGGGGGTTTGCATTTTACCACGGGGTACACTGAGATCTGGAGAAGTGAAATGGCATCCCCGAGGCCACGTGCTAATAAGAGATGATAGAGACGAACTCAGGCCCAAGCCGAAGGGTCTGTGCGTTTGCCACATACTTCCCAGACCCTCTGAGGCCCCGAGGAAGGAGAGCTTTTCCTTCCTTTTAGGTAAGTTCAAGGTCACCTTTCTGCGGGAACCACTGTCTTTCACCTCTCCCTTGGTCTCTGGGGGTGATATTCAAAATATTTTGGCCTTCGCAATCAGGACGCACGATGCCAGGGTCCAGGAGCCTCCCAGCTGTGCCAGGCCTGAACGCTGCATTTTGTGGAAGTCTAGGGGGTGGAGAGATGTGGCCCTCAGGTGACAGGCCCAGATAGTGGGACAAGAGTTATCCTCTTGGGGAAGCAGCTTTCTCTCCACCACTCTGAAAACCTTTCAGTAGTTTAACTTAACAGCAGGGTGGGTGATTTCCTGCCAAATACCAGGCCCGGTCTCCCCGGGTTCATTTTTATTACCATCATCCAGACGCTGGCAGGACAGAACTTTCCCCTTAGTTTTCCTGAGGCAAGTTGCAGTTGTACTATATTATATTATTCTTTTTATCCATTTCGGTCATTTCAAGTAATAACTGTACTTTTAAAATTTTTATTTATTCATTCATTTGTTTACGGCTGCGTTGGGTCTTCGTTGCTGCGCGCGGGCTTTCTCTAGTTGCGGCGAGCGGGGGCTACTCTTCGTTGAGGTGCACGGGCTTCTCATTGTGGTGGCTTTTCTTGTTGGGGAGCACGGGCTCTAGGCACGTGGGCTTCAGTAGTTGAAGCACGCAGGCTCAGTAGTTGTGGCGCACGGGCTTAGTTGCTCCGCGGCATGTGGGGATCTTCCCAGACCAGGGATCGAACCCATATCCCCTGCATTGGCAGGCGGGTTCTTAACCACTGTGCCACCGGGGAAGTCCCTGTCCCTGGTTTTTATGAGGACCCAAGTTCCATTCTGGTGGATCAGGCTTCCAGGGGAAGGATGACTCCCAAACGGAGGCAAAGGCAGCCAGCCTGTCCGCTGCACCGCTGGTGCCGAGGAAGAGGATGCCGGCCGCGGGAGCCGTGGCCATATGGCCGGCAGGATGCCTTGTTGAGAACAGCCAGCCCGGCCCCTTTGAAGCGGTTTTAAGACCAATTTGGTAACTTGATTTGGAAAGTGGTATTGATGACTTCAGGGCGTGGGCTCATTAGCCATATTCTGGGCCCTGCAGATTGGGTTAAGTGGAATGAAATCGGCTTCTCCCCTCCCCGGGCTCAGGGCTGCGGTCCAGGGCCCGTTGTAAGGGGAACCTCTCCTGGGCAAAAGACACTGAAAAGCTTTCCGGGGAGTCTGGCGCTCTGTTTTCACATGTGAATTCTGCTTTCCCCTGGAGGGCAGGCAGGAGGCTGATAAGAGCTGAAAATGAGCCTGGAGCAGGCGAGTGAGTGCCTGCAGGGGAGAGTCGGGCGGAAGAGAATGAACAGTGACTAGTTGTGGAGTGTCTCTTCAAGCACCTGTGGTCCTTCTGCTGTTGAGAGATGCTGTGCTTGATGGCTTTTCTCTCTTCTCCCCCCGCCCCCATCCCCGGCCCCGCCCCGCTGTGTAGTAGAAACAGGGCTGCCGGGACCCTCTTGTGCTCCCTTGGGCACATGTGAGCGCACCTTGGATTTATACCCAGAGGTGACATTGCTGCCTCTGAGAAGCTGATGAACATTCTCCGTTTTACAGATGGTACCGATTTGCTCTCCAGAACAACCACGCCGATTTACATTCCCACCCGCTGCGCACCAGATCCCCCTTTTCCCCTTGTCGCCTGCTTTCGATATGTTAGATTTTCACCGTTTTGCCAATCTGATGGGTGACATGTAGTTTCTGGTAGTTTCCCCTATGACCAGGAGGCGGACTGCCTGACCTTGTGCCCTGGCCGCATGAAAAAGGGCTCCAAAGGCAGCCTGCATCCTCACAGCCCTCCTGCCTACCCCACCCCCGGATCCCCAGGAAGATGGGTGGGGCGCATTCATTGCTTATCTGAAATGATTCCCCTTCCCAGTTCAATTTTGTTGCTAAGAAGTGTCTGTTTTGGACCCACCGCTAAGCAGTTTTCTCTACCGTTTAGGTGCAGAGAGGGCTGGATTCTTTAGGAAACTATTACCATTGTTTACATTCATTCATTTTTTTTTTTTTTTTTCCCCCTTCAACCAGTCCACATTTACTTAGCGTGTTCTTGAGCACAGAATGTGGAAGCCAGAGACCTGAGATCCAGACTGGCTTCCAGGACTCTTGCTGCCCTTTGTCAGCTCTGTGGCGCTAGGGAGAGATCCGTGAAACTTCTGGGCCTCGTTTAGTTTCTCTGAACTAAAAGACTAAAGCTGCTAGCCTCACAGTGGATTGGAAAGGGGAAAGAGAGAGTGATTCCCTGTGGACGTGTACGAAGGTGTATGGAGATGGGCACAGGCCATCTCTGCATTGCATGGAGGCACAGCTAGCTGGGACACTGGTGCAGGCCCAGGCCTGAACTGCTGCTAGTCTGCCGTGTACAGGCTTTGCCGTTTCTTGAATTTAGAGGCCAGATGTGCATGGAGAGGACTTACGGTGACTGGCCTTTCTGCACGGAGTTACTCACCCAAACTTGTGGAGCGATTATTATGCACCAGTTATTCCACCAATTCTATTGAGTACCTAACGTTACCACTGTCCTAAGTGCTAGGGGTATAACGGCAAGCAAGTAGATGTGCTTTCTGGCCTCGTGGGGCCTGTGGGCTAGTGGGGGAAAGGAGCAAAGGCTTAAGGATTTGTAGAAAGATGAACTCAATGCTCAGAAAGCATCTTTAAGTCTCCCGGGTGTTTCCAGGTAACCTTGTCACTCAGAATAGAGGAGAAACAGTGGTGACCTTTATTTTATTTTACCAAAGCAATAAAGCATACCACCACTTCGTTCACTGTCGTTTGTCTCTGAGAAAGTGCCGATTCCCAAGAAGAGGAAAGAAAAGCAGACCACAGAGGGATAATGGCTGTAACATTAAATAGGAATAAGAATACCTCACATTTGTTGAGCACTTACTGTGTGCTAGATTCTCTTGTAAGTACTTTGTACACATAAGGCAGGGAATAGCATTATTTCCATTTTACAGACAAGAAAACTGAGTATGGAGGGGCAGTCTGTCCCCAGAGCCACTGCGCAGGGGTCAGAGTTTGGGAACAGTGCTTCTCTTTTATCTGGAAGTGCCTGTGGCTGGTCCCATGCTGCTGGAATCCCTGGAATCCCAGAAAAGCAAGTCCCAACTGTCTCCTACTGGTACCACTCAGCCTGCATTTGACCCGTGACCCCCATGACTCTCTCCCTCTGACCTTTTCACCTTATTCTTGAGTTCCTTTTTCTCCACTTTTCTCCAAGCAGCAAGCTCTGGAAATGATTCTATTCATTTATATAATAAATATTTATTAAAATGTAGACTTCATTTTCACAGTGGCTTCACAGAGCTAAACCCGTGGTCACGTTTTCACGACGTGCCTCTTGTTTATGACAAGGGCTGCCCCCGTCGTTGAAAGCCTCTCACATGGTGGGTATTTTGCTCAAATTGCACGTGAGAAACAGAGGCTCAGAGAGGGTAGGTGGCCACACAGCTGGCTTGAATGGATTCAAAACCGTGAACGTCTGACTTTTGATGTCGCACTTATATTCCCTTATTGGAAAAGAATTGGGCAAGGGGTGGCAAATGAAGTTGATCGAAGCAAAGTGATAATTACTGTTCCTCAAAGGCTGGTTGGGACAATCTGGGCTAAAATATAATACAACTGTGAACAAGCCCTTTAAAAATTCTTTTGTCCTGGAACCCTATAGTCTGTCCTTGGTAACTGCTCTTTCTGCTGTGTTTTCTTCTTCCTTTTTCCTGCTCAGCCCGAGGCCAGGCACACAGTGAGCCTGCAGATCTGTGGGCTTCAGTTTCCTTACCTCTAAAGTGGGCATAGTAGTCACTGCCTAATTACATTTGGAGGAATGGTGGAGTCAGGTACGGCCTCACCCGACCCTGCCTCTTAGTAGCTTTGATGCCTGGGGTGGGTTTCTGGACCTTTCTGGACAATATCACATGTCTACTGAGTGCCTACCAGATGCCGAGCCTGGTGATAGGATATAGAAGAAAAGAAAATGATCACAGTTGAGTGACGTTTTCTGAGTCCCAAGGTGACCTTTCCCCTGTATTTTATAAAGCCTGGCAAAGAGTGCCTGCTTTACATGTGTACCCTTTGGAGGGGTGGAGGGGCAACTATTATTGTTCCCATTTTGCAGATGAGGAAAGTGGGGGCACAGAGCTGTTAACTAACCTACCTGATGTTACGCAGCACATAGCGGGACAAGCTGGCATTTGAACACTCATCTTTGGTCTCTGGAGCCCACACCCCTGATCACTCTATATTGTCCTGGCTCTTGTTAAAACGAGACAATGTACATAAAGAACTCAGCACAGGAGTGCCTGGCCAGTGGGACATGTTGAAGGTAGATGCCCCTGTGACTGACTGGAACTTCTGTTTTCTGCAGCGAGTCTGGGACGTGTGAATCCCAGGAACCGTGTGTGTGTGTCTGTGTGTGTGTGTGTGGGTGTGTGTGTGTGTGATTCTTTCTCTCTCGCTCTTCTCCCCTCCCGTTTTTTGGGTCCCAGAGCTCCTCCCTCACTGTTAACCCTACCAGCCTCCTCTCACTATTTATCCTGCACCCCTCTTCTCCCCCCACCCCCCATATCTGGTCTTAATTGACTTGGCTCCTGTCCCAGAACAGCCTGGCACCCAGACCTGCCATGCTATCATATCACCTCAGGTGGTTAAACAAACAGAGGGTGGCATTTATCAAATGCCATGCGCCTGTGAATCTGTCCTCTCCTCCCCAGCTCTGTCCCCATCTTTTTCACCGTTTGCAGTTTTGAGGGCTGTGGAGTCTTTGCTTCTCTTACGAAGCATCTCTCATCGCTGGCCGGTGAGTGTCAGGCCCCAGGGACTGGGAGGCCAGTGCTAGCTCTGGAGTTACCCAGGCCTTATGGTAAAAACGCATCACCCTGAATGTGGGCCAGCTGAGGCATCGGCCCAGCCCCGCCCTGCCCAAGCAGCTGAATCCTGCTGTCCCAGCCTTAGTCACTGGCCAGAGAGACTCTCCTTGTTCAGGCTGAGGCCAGCCCCTCCTCCGACAGCCCGGGTTCCTGGAAAAACTTCATGCGTAGGATGTGGACTTCCCCTCCAACTTGAATCGTTAGAGCTCTCATTTGCTGGGCACTTACTGAGTGTCAGATACCGCGCTAAGCACTTTACAAGTATCTTCTCATTTAATCCTCTTAATAAATTCTGGGGGCAGGTGCGCCTTTAATCTCCCTCTTACTGATGGGACTGCCAGCTCAGCCTCGTGAATACTAGCAATAGCAAGTGTCTCACCTTTCTTAGGCGCTCCTGTGTGCCAGGTACCTGGCCTAACTCCCAGGAAGCCTGCAAAGCCGTGTGCTGTTACCATTATGCCTGTTTCAGAGACGGGGACACTGAGACCCGGGCGTTTCTGGGTCCCCTGGCTCGTGTGTGCAGTCTGCCTGTCGAGGCCTCAGCCACGGGGCTGTGCTGTAATGAGGAAATGGGAGCAGAGTTTCCCGAGTGAGCGGGCCTGGCTGGTGCCCCGACTTCAGAGCCTGAACTTTGCCGGCTGCTGCACGCTGCCTCCAGGGGCTGGACCTGGGGCTGGCGGAGCTTCTTGCTTTCTCAGATGGGCACCAGGGAAAGGGCTGTGTGGTCACCAAGCGCACACAGCGAATTTGCTTACGGGGCTTTTGGGAGAAGAGCTGGCCGGAGGGTGAGGATGTGGCCGCCGAGTCATTTAGGGGAGAGAGTAAACACTGACCTGGGCAGGACTGGCCTTCCACCCAGGAGGGCCTGGGCCCCTCCTTCCTGTCCCCTTTGCACACAGCCCAGGCTCGGGCTGCAGCCTTGGGACCAGGTCCCCTCCATGGGCTCCCTGGAGCCACCCCCCAGCCCCTCCTCCCCGGTGGGCATCCTCCCGCGAGGAGGTGGGGTGGGGAGGAGCTGACAGAGCCCTCGCCCGCTCAGCACTTTTCCAGGTTAGGAAACATTTCACAGACGTGATCTCATTCCATCGAGCAGTCACACGGCGATTCAAGCGCCCGCCTACCAACGGGGGAACTGAGGCTTCCGCAGAGAGGGGTCCTGCCCGTTCCACCCCACCACGCTGCCCGGGCTCAGTAATCCCAAAGCAGGGGGTTCCCTGCACGGAGATGTCCGGGGCCGTGGTAGCCATTCTACCTGAGCCCCAGCGGTAGCCTCGGGAGCAGAACTCAGCTAGGAAGCCCAGGCAAGGCCCGTGTGGAGTTGATGCAGTCTTAGAATAATCTGGAGGAAGGTAGCCTCACAGCGGGGGGCTGACAGCTGCAGCACAGCAGGGTGTCACAGCTGGTCTTGAAACCAGAGCTGAGTGAAGACTCCTCGAAGGAGAAACCGAGCGGCGTGTAACAGAGCGGTAGCAGTCACAGCCCCATCCCTGGGAGGTCACGTGCCTGGACCGTCCTCACTGCACGGGTCCTCCGCTCAGCCCCACGGCGGGAGAGCTATTTGCCCCATTTTGCAGACTGGGAAGCGCATCCAGGATCAACCCCGGGGCTGAGCCCAAACCTCCCTTCTTTCCTCCCTTCCTCTGCTCTTTAGAAAAACAAAACCAGAATTTCTGTCGTGTTGCTCTAGGAAGTTTATTTTTAAACAATTAATTTCCTTCTGTGATGCCTGGCTTGTGACAGATCGTACATCAGGAGACAGATCTTGGGTCCTTGCCGCTCAGGCAGGCTCCGAGAGGCTGCCCCTACCTCACCGTGTCAGGGGAGGCTGGGGAGCCGGCAGTTTCACTGTCTCGGCAGAGATGGAGGAACCTGTTAACCTGCCTCAGAAGCTAATAAAAAAAAAAAATCCCAGTGAGATCATGTCTGTTACAGTCCTTTGAGCTCCCTGAGCTCCGAGGCTGTATTAACGCATGCTGTTTTTACTGCTTACTCAGCAAAAATGTCCCCAGGATGCAAAGCCCATTCCCTCCTTCCAGCCCCCTTGCTTCCTTATGCATTTTATTTGATGCTTCCTTTGCATCTTGAAGACCTGCTGGTTTCTTTGCTAACACGCTGTCCTAGAAGGAACTGGCACATTTCGGGGTACTAATTTTGTGCTAAACATTTTTTTTTTTTTTTTTTTTTTTTTTTTGTGGTACGCGGGCCTCTCACTGTTGTGGCCTCTCCCGTTGCGGAGCACAGGCTCCGGACGCGCAGGCCCAGCGGCCATGGCTCACGGGCCCAGCCGCTCCGCGGCATGTGGGATCTTCCCAGACCAGGGCAGGAACCCGTGTCCCCTGCATCGGCAGGCGGACTCTCAACTACTGTGCCACCAGGGAAGCCCTGTGCTTAACTTTTTTATTCATTGACTCCTTCGACCCTTACAGCCATCCTATGAAGCAAGATGTATGTGTATTCCCGTTCTCAGGAGAGGCAACTGAGGTTCGGACTGGGGAGTTCAGCAAGGTCACATGGCTTAGAAAGGTAAACAGGGTCCACTCCCAGGATGTGTATTTACTGGGTCATGCCTTGCTGTAGTCATACCTGCTCTGCTTTTCCTTAACTGGAAGAGGAGAAGGGCCCTCCTGGAATTTGGCCCTGAGATGATGGTGACAGTATGTTGTTCAGTTTTGCTGTGAAGGCTGGGCTGGGCCACCTCTGTCCTTTTTGTTCTGGAGAATCTTGGCCCTGATCTGCTAGGAGGTCACCCCACTGCACCCCACCACCCCACCACCCCCGAAGAGGAACGCCTTTGCTTGACGCTTCGCATGAAATGGATGGACAGGTGGACCTTGAGGTTGGAGACACCAGGCTGTGACTTGCCCTGGGAACCTGACCCTACCCCACCTCTGCTGTCTCCATCTGCAAAAATCAGGCTCTTTGTGAAAAATACCTTTATCAGAGGGTGGCTGTGGAGATGGGTGGAGGAACAGTTAACAATAACCAACATTTGTTATGTGTTTCGTATATGCCAACCAGCCTTGCAGACACTAGTGTTTGTTTTGTCAGGAACATCACTGGCCACACTGTTCCCAAACTCACCATAGGTTGAGCAGGTAATTTGCTCCCATTTTACAGATAAGGAAGCCAGAGCTGGCTCAGAGTTGCAAAACCGGGGCTGAAACACAGATTGCCTGACTTCAGGGATGAAACATTCCCCTATCCTGGCACTGTGAGACCATTTCTGTGTGGATTTCTTAGATGGCTGGGATTCTCTCTCTCTCCCCCCACCCTCCTCTCTTTTTTGGACAATAGCTCAGCTTGGATAGTTGGTCAAAAGCCACCTGGCACACTCTTTCTCCTTCCCAGTGGAATTCTAACTGCAGAAGATGCGTAGATAAAGGCAAAGCTTGGCCAAGGGAGTTGGCTGCAGGGCTTTGGAGAAAACACCCACCAAATTTCAAATATTAATAATCCTAAAGAATCATTCTTAGAGGCGAGAGAGGCCTGGCAATGCCCGTACTGTAAGTGGCAGAGACGTTTTCGATGAGCTAATATCTAGTTGTGGTGGTGTGTTCATTGTGACTTAGACTCAGTGTGCAGCCACTTGTACATATGTTGTGCTCTCAGGCCCCACAGAGCCCCTCCCGGTGGGCGGTGTGGCACATGTGGCCTGGGCCGGCAGACTGCCTCGGCACAACCCCACGGACATGGTCTCCGAGTTCTCCATCTCTCATTCAGATCGTGTCGGGTGGGCGGTGTGTCTGAGCTTGTGATGTTTTGAGATTTGAGAAGGGCAGCACAGGGCATGTATGTCATACTGTGGGCTGAACGGTGTCTCACGCCCATTATCTGCCATTTATCTGTTGAAGCCCTACACCCCAGTGCCCCAGATGTGACTGTATTTGGAGGGAGGGCCTTTAAAGAGGTAATTAAGTTAAAATGAGGCCGTTAGGGTGGGCCCTAATCCAATCTGTCTGTGTCCTCATGAGGAAGTTTAGGTGCACAAAGAAGCACCAGGGATGTGCACACACAGGAAAGACCGTGTGAGGACACAGTGAGGAGGTGTCTGTATGCAAGCTAAGGAGAGAGGCCTCAGGAGAAACCAACCCTGCCAACACCTTGACCTTGGACTTCCAGCCTCCAGGACTATGAGAAAAATAAATTTCTGTTGTTAAAGCCCGCAGTCTGTGGTATTTTGTTATGGCAGCCCTAGAAGACTAATTAATACACCATGTATCTGGGGCAATGCCATCAACCAATCTAAGAGTTCTATAGCTAAACATATTAATTTTCACATTAAGTGGAAAAAATAAAATCAATAAGTAGCCTCGGGGCTTCCCTGGTGGCACAGCGGTTGAGAGTCCGCCTGCCGATGCAGGGGACACGGGTTCGTGCCCCGGTCCGGGAAGATCCCACATGCCGCGGAGCGGCTGGGCCCGTGAGCCATGGCCTCTGAGCCTGCGCGTCCGGAGCCTGTGCTCTGCAACGGGAGAGGCCGCAACAGTGAGAGGCCCGCGTACCGCCAAAAATAAAAAAAATATAAAAAAAATAAGTAGCCTCATGTTAGTTGAAGGTTCAAAAATTACCATAAAATATTGCTCTTGAGAGCTTCTTAGATTTGGGGATTGTGTACGAGTCTGTGTTAATCATCGTTACTGTATAGCAGATGCAAATCCAAGCTCAGAGAGGCTTGGTAACTTGCCCAAGGTACCGCCTTAGTTTGTGCGAGAGCTGGATTTGAACCTAGGTAGTTGGGCTCCATAGCTGTGAATTTACACACAGCACTGTGCCACCTCTTGACAGAGGTTGCCTGGGACAGTGTCCTGGAGGAGCTCCGGGTGTGGACAAGTGAGTCAGCAATTGCAGTACGGTTAAAAGGGAATATGAGAAGGACGTCTGGGACCCATGTTCAAGCGGGGAGAGCCCCAGCTTTGGCCTCAGCACTCAGCTGCTCCAGGCTGAGCCCTAGTACTTGTCCCCCAGGGAGGACCATGCTGAGCCAGGCTGGTCGCGCTGGGGCGGTAGCTGTGGCCGCAAGTGAGCTGCCCCTCCTCTGTCCAACGCCATCAAAGGCTGTCTCTTGGCTGGCACAGTGGGAGCGGCAGGCCACAGTGTTTGCTCTGGACAGAGCCTGGTCTGTCTTTCCAGACTGTGCAGGGACAGGCAGGGAGCTACGGCAGGGGAAAGCCCGCCTGCCTCTTTCCCATCTTCTCTGCCACAGCCCATAAGTTTAATTTGTTTTCATGAAGTCCCATATTTCTCTGCAAAAGAAGGAAGACGGGGTCTTCTTTGAACCTAAGCTAGAACCCCCCTTTTTGTAGAGGCTCCTTCTTGTGTATTCAGTTGGCTTTTTAAAAGAATAGTCAATTCAACTCTAATTCAAAAAGATGCATGCACTCCAGTGTTCATAGCAGCACTATTTACAATAGCCAACACGTGGAAACAACCCAAGTGCGCATCAGCTGGCAGACGGTTTAAGAAGATGTGGGATACATACCCGATGGAATATTACTCAGCCATGATAAAGAAAGGAATATTGCCATTTGCAGCTGCATGGATGGACCTAGAGATTATCATACTAAGTGAAGTGAGTCAGACAGAGAAAGACAAACATTATATGATATCACATATATGGAATCTAAAAAAATAACACCAATGAATTTATTTACAAAACAGAAACAGACTCCCAGACAGGGAAAACAAACTTATGGTTACCAAAGGGGAAAGGGAGGGGGGGAAGGGAAAAATTAGGAGTTTGGGATTAACAGATACACACTATTATATGTATGAAATGGATAAGCCACAGGATTTACTGTATAGCACAGGGAACTGTATTCAGGATCTTGCTTTTGTTTTTGTTTTTGTGTTTTTTTGCGGTACGCGGGCCTCTCAATGTTGTGGCCTCTCCCGTTGCGGAGCACAGGCTCCGGGCGTGCGGGCTCAGCGGCCATGGCTCACGGGCCCAGCTGCTCCACGGCATGTGGGATCTTCCCGGACCGGGGCACGAACCCACGTCCCCTGCATCGGCAGGCGGACTCTCAACCACCGTGCCACCAGGGAAGCCCTTAGCACCCCCATTTTATAGCTAAGGAGACAGAGCCCCAGAGAAGCTGACGCATTTGTGCAAGGCCACACAGCATTTACACGGTAGCAGCAGTAGGGGAATCGACCCCAGGCAGCCTGGCTTCATTGCCCATGCTCTGGCCCACAGTTAGACTTGAGCTCGTCTTGTTCCAGGGGTGGTAGCATGCGTTGTGCAGTTGATGCTGCTGTGATCCCCAGAATCGTCCACAGGCAGGCAGTGTCAAAGGCAGGATGGAGACAGCGGGGTGCGGGCTGCCGTTCCCAGGTTCCCTGCAGCTCCTTGTCCCGTTAAGCGAGGCCCCGGGGTCGGAGGAGCTGTGCGATCCACGGGCGCACCCATTCTCAGGTCTTGGCTGCGGTTCTAATTCCCTGGCGCCGGAAGCCCAGCTGAACGATCAGAGCAGACTGCACCTTACAGAAGGGGTGTGGTGACAAATGGGAATGACTAGGCTTGGGGGCTCGGCGGATGGGCGAGGAATCAATCACACGGGAACGGACAGAGTGGTTCGTTGGCCAATTGGTCTAAGTGTGAGCGAGGCTGTAATTCTTTCATTTAAATAAATATAATTACTTAGCTCCTTTGGTAGCCACCTTAGAAAGCTTTATGCTTTCTGTTTTGTTTGATCCTCCCTTTGGGGAAGGCAGAGCAGGTTTATAGATCTGTTTTCCAGTTGAGGAAACTGAGGCCCAGAGGCTGCATGAGGAAAGCCAGGATATGACCCAAGGATTTAGGATTCCAAGTTTAAAGTTCAAGTGTGTCTTGAACTCTGTGATCTAGAATTAGGGTTGTGTGCCTTCCATTGCTCAGTGACTCCCGAACCGTGACTACCTGCTACCTCATTGAATAATAGTTGTAGGAATCGTGGTTATGTAGGTACAGGCATGGGCCCCCTTGTGCCAGGCCCAGTTCTAAGCACGTTGCATGTATTAACTCACGGGGTCCTCGTGACTCCCTATGAAGGAGGTCCTCTCGAAATGGGGACCTTGAGGGCTCAGGAAGTTGTCTGTGGTCACACAGCTTGTAATCGGCAGGACGAAGAATGGAACCCAGCAGTTGGCCTGGGTCCTTACATTTTTGCCGCTGCCCTGCACTGGCTCTGAAGGCTAAGTATTCAGTGGAGTGGGGAAGGCTGGCACCTCTGAGGCTGTAAAGGAGGAAGGGCCGAGGGGATGGGGGCGTCTGCTGAGCGCTCAGCCTTTGAGTGCGTTTTACATCATTCCTCAGACGGCTTCCCGCCTGTGTTTTCATCTTATTCATGCGTTTACTGAGCGCTTATTAAGCAACTGCTGTCTTCCAAGTGTCACTCGATTCTGGAGATACAGACGTTATAAGACCCAGTACCTGCACTCAAAGGAGCTCTTCCTCCTTAAGGAGAGGAGACAGGAAGCCGACATCTGTTGCACGCCAGGCGCTGCTTTCGGATGTTACAGACATTTTCCGTCAAGCTGCTCAGCATCTGAGGTTCAGGGAGGCCGAGAACAAGCCAGGTGGGAAAGGGAGTTAGGAGCCAGGTCAGCTGGCCCCTCTGGAGCCCACGTTCCTGCTTCTCTCCCAGGCCATCACCCCTTCCCTGCTGCCCCGAGGCCAACATACAGAAGCCCCTGCAGAATTCTGATTGGACTGAACTCAGGAATTCTGGGAGCAGGGAGTTGGCATTCATGTAACCGTCCCTAATGCTGGCTTTCTCTGGTGTGTCTGTCCTTGTCCTGGTCTTCCCCGGATGCAGCAAGTGAGCCTTGGAAGGGCTGTCCTGCACACGGGGATGCTGTCAACCACAGCAGCAACCCAGGATAACAATTCCTGGGGAAATCCCTGATCTCTTTCTGCCTAACAGTTCCCCTCCTTCGCTGGAAGGGATTAACAGAGACAGTCACGACATCAATCCTGCCTGTCCGGCCTGGCCCCTGAAATTATTGTTAATGCAGTTTCATTAACAATAATGGAGGGGCCTTGAACCCACCCCCTTTCTTATCCAAAGGAGAAAATAGGGAATAACGAGCCCCTGAGAGATGGGCTGATGCAGGTCACGCAGCTGGCGTGGCAGGCCTGCAGCGGGGAACCAGGGTCGGGCCTCGGGGGCGGCTCCCTTCCATTTTCTTCCCTGGTCTCTCTCCTCTGGGGGGTCTGCAGATAAGAGACACCCTTCCTGGAAGGACAGCAGTTTGGGGACTTGGCAGATAAGGCTGAGTTGGGTGTGCCTGGCAGGCCCAGAATAAAAGGATTACCCAGAGAAGTTAGGAATTGACCGTCCTTGAGGTGGGTCCTCCCGATAAAGATGCTTTTGAAGTTCAGTTGGCAGGAGATAGGATCTCTGTGGCAGAGCCTGACACCCGGGAGCCTTCTGGATGGATGCACCCTGATAGGGAAATCAGCAAGCTAACTGATAGGGAAAGAGAACACTTATCAATGGAGGCCTCTGCAGGGCTTGCTTTGAGGTACTTCCTTCCTGTCCACCAGTTTCTGGAATCTGTCTCCACTTGGCAGATGCAAAAACTGAGGCATAGATAATCCTTTTCCTTTATTTATTTATTTATTTATTTATTAATCCTGATGGAGGTATCACTGTTTCGATTCCTGGGACTCCTCAAAATGCTGAATGCTCCTCATTATGCAACAGTTTAATTGAGCATATACTACAGGCCAGGCACTGTGCTGCGTTCTGGGAGTACAGAAATCAGTAGGACCCTCTCTTTTCCCTTAGGGAACATTGATTCTCCTGTCAGGGGAGCTTTAGATGAGAAAGCGGGTAAACACAGCAGAAGGTTCAAGGGCAATGCTGAGGATATTGGTTGCCCTAAGCACACAGAGGGTTGCACCGTGTGGACTTGGGGTGGTCAGGGAAAGAAGAAGGTAGCCCAGAGAGGAGGAGTGCTTTAGGTCAGAGCAGGGGAGAGAAGAGGCAATTGGAAACAGAGACCCAATCCTGGAAAGTCCACTTTGACCTTGTGCCGAGGGCAGCGGAGAGAGATTCCCCGAGTTTAAGCGCTGGCGTGAGAGGATGAAGCTGGCGTTTCAGAAAGCTTGTTACCCTTGCTGCATCACTGAGACAGGATCAGAGTGGGGGCTGAAGCTGGCAGTGAGAGGTGATGGGGGCCTCACCTGGTTGAGATAGGAGTGGATGGGAGAGACCCAGTAGAGACAGAATCCCCTGAAGGTGGTGTGTGATGAGCTTGGGGGTTTACGGGAAATGGAATTAAATGTGCTGCCACGTGTTTGGCTTAAGCCCCTGCACGGGTTTGATGCCACACACTGCTGCGTAGGACATGCTGGTGTGTGTGTGTGTGTGTGTGTGTGTGTGTGTGTGTGTGTGTGTGTGTGTGTGTGTGTGTGTGGGGGGGGGAGGGAGATGACCTGGTAGATCTGGAGCTGGGACGGGGGTGGATCTGAGCTGGACCACGGAGGGGGCTGCACCCCAGCGCAGTGGCGGGCGAGCTGCTGAGGGCTGGTGAGACCCGTGCCCAGGATTCAGGGCACCGGCCAGGCTAGGTTCTTTCTGGCTGCTGCCTTGAAAGCTCTGAAGAGACTGAAGACCTGTAGCCTTGTCTGTGCCACTTGGGTGGAGCCCTTTGCCCCTCACCCAGCATGCGTTTCTCTCCTCAAAACCACTGAACAGGGGCTTCCCTGGTGGCGCAGTGGTTGAGAGTCCGCCTGCCGATGCAGGGGACACGGGTTCATGCCCCGGTCCGGGAAGATCCCACATGCCGTGGAGCGGCTGGGCCCGGGAGCCATGGCCGCTGAGCCTGCGCGTCCGGAGCCTGTGCTCCGCAACGGGAGAGGCCACAACGGTGAGAGGCCCATGTACCGCAAACAAACAAACAAACAAACAAACAAAAAAAACCACTGAACAGCATGAAGGAACGTTTTACAAAATGGAAAAGCGAATACGGCACCCCTTTCCCTTGTCTGTGGTGTTTCTCTTTAGCCTCACTGTCTAGTCCTCGTAGGAGGGAGTGCTGGGAGCTCCGGGGTCCCCCTGCCCAGGCCTGACTCCTGGCTTCAGTGGTGGCTGACAGTATAACCCACGTTCTGGTCTGTGAAATGGGTATAATCATAGCATCTCTGTGTCTTACATGTTTGTTGCGTGGCCAGAGGACACAGTGAACGTAGAACTCTGAGCACAGTGCCTGCCATGCGTTTAGGAGTTTGTCACATTACCCTCGCTTGCACTGCTTTCCAGTTTGATGGATTTTTTTGTTTGTCTGTTTTGGTTTTTCTTTGCTTTTTATTTAATTAATTTATTTAAACATCTTTATTGGAGTATAATTGCTTTACAATTATAACAAAGTGCTCTATAACAAAGTGAATCAGTTATACATATACATATGTTCCCATATCTCTTCCCTCTTGGGTCTCCCTCCCTCCCACCCTCCCTACCCCACCCCTCCAGGTGGTCACAAAGCACGGAGCTGATCTCCCTGTGCTATGCGGCTGCTTCCCACTAGCTATCTACCTTACGTTTGGTAGTGTATATATGTCCATGCCACTCTCTCACTTTGTCACAGCTTACCCTTCCTCCTCCCCATATCCTCAAGTCCATTCTCTAGTAGGTCTGTGTCTTTATTCCTGTCTTACCCCTAGGTTCTTCATGACATTTTTTTCCTTAAATTCCATATATATGTGTTAGCATACGGTATTTGTTTTTCTCTTTCTAAGTTTGATGGATTTTTAACCCTTATTTTCCTTCTTCATCCTTAAGCCAGCACCTTGAGATGGGTGTAATTAACTCACTGATTTTTTTTTTAACTTCTGCTGCATCATTGAAGATCATCCAGTTCTTCTCTGACCTTACTTTGTAGATAAGAGGGGTAAGGATCAAAGGCCCTCTTAGGGACTTGGACACGGATCTCCTAAATTCCAGGCTTGGTTTTTTTTTTTTTTTTTTTTCCTGTCTTATGGGAGTTCTTCTCCATTTTAGTGTCCTGCTTTTACTGAGGAACAGGCTGAGACTTACAGCTGGGTGACTGGTGTCTGATCTCCATTGGGGTGGTCAGGGGAGAGTGTGGACCTTTGACTTGTGGGATCCAGGTCTGACCCAGCTCACTGCTCCTCTCTGTCTCTTTCAGAATTGGGGTCTCACCCGGCCTGGAAGGTCTATCTTCCTCATGGAGGTGTCTTTCAAGTTCTAGGATCTGCCATCACCTCCAGGCAGCCTTCCCACCCCTGCGCCAGGCTGACCCTTCTCTGTTGTCCTGGGGTCTTAGCCTCCTCTCCATCCCTTACCATCTGCTTTGGTAACTGTCTTTTTTTTTTTTTTTTTTTTTTAATTTTTTTTTTTTGGCTGCATTGGGTCTTCATTGCTGTGCATATGCTTTCTCTGTAGTTGCGTCTAGCAGGGGCTACCCTTTGTTGTGGTACGCAGGCTTCTCATTGCGTTTTCTTCTTTTTTGTTGCACAGCACAGGCTCTAGGCGCTCGGGCTTCAGTAGCTGTGGCACGCGGGCTCAGTAGTTGTGGCTCGTGGGCTCTAGAGCGCAGGCTTAGTAGTTGTGGCGCACGGGCTTAGTTGCTCTGCGGCATGTGGGATCTTCCCAGACCAGGGCTCGAACCCGTGTCCCTTGCATTGGCAGGTGGATTCTTAACCACTGCGCCACTAGAAGAGTCCTGGTAACTGTCTGCTCTTCCTTTCAACTGTGCGTTCTGTGCCGGCAGCGAGAGGTTTGCCGTCTCCAGGCCCCTCGTGTCTCTCTCGGTCTTGGGACCTAGTAAGACTTGGTAAATGCTTGGTGAGTGAATGAATGCAGTGAATTGTATCACGGTTGTTATTGGACAGCGTTCAGTCCTGCTCCTCTCAGCCTTTCCTGCCTTCTCAGAGGAAAACGTGGCAGAGAAGTTCCCAGAAGTTCCCAGAAGTACGAGCCCAGAGGGAAGTAGTACCCTTCGATAGTCGTTACTTTTCCACTCAAGTCTGTCCCTGTTTCTGAGCAGCATTTACAACATTAAGACCAATTTTTCATACCCCCTCCCTGCTTCTCCCCAGTTCTGGGTTCATTTAAGAAATGTTCATTCAGCGGATACATACCATGTCCCTCCCGTGTGCCAGACCTTTTTAGGCACTTGGGGGGGCACTTCAGGGAACCATCTTTTGGGGAGGAAGCTGATCGAGCAAGGAGTCCGGTTGGCTGGAAGCAGAGGCAGCGAGGCCTTGGATCTGGGTGTCTTGGGTGTGGCCCAGTCCTGGCCGTTCACTCCACTTCTCTGGCCCTCAGTTTGCACACATGTGGAGTGAGCAGTTAGATTGAAAACATCTTCGGAGTCTCTTTCCAGTAACTCTCGTCGAGGGCAGGGGGCCAGTGGAGAGTGGATGTGTCCCCACCGTCAAGGAGTTCACGGCCAGTGGAGGGGAAAACCGGGCCAGAGTTGGGGAAGGAGAGCCACAGGTGTAAGGGGCAGGGCGGTGGGACCAGCAGGGTACAGCACAGCAGTCGGGGTGGCAGAAGGGGACGGAGAAAGGTATGCCCGCGCCGGGTCTGAGGATAGCAGCGTGTGCCAGGAGGCTTTTTCTCCGGTTATCCTTCCAGACTCGGGGGGGCCTTGTCCCCCACGGTGGGCCCGCTCTTCACGTCAGAGCGGAGGGCAGCAGTTCTTTCATTCAAAGGTGGCCGTGCCTTTTCCTGCCCCATTCTCAGCTCGCAGGTACAGCCGCCCACAACCCAAGGCACCGATGGGTCCGGAATCAGACGATGGAGGTTCTCAGGGTGCTCTCGACCCCATTGGGCTTCACACCTCCATCCTAAGTTGGCACGGGCTTCCTTCCTACGCTGGAGGCGAGGGTCCCGTATTAATTTTCTGTGGCTGCCAAAACAAATGACTATAAACCAGATGGTTTAGAACCCTGGGCATGTGTTCTCTTACAGTTTTGGAGGCCAGAATTCTGAAGTCAAGGCGTTGGCAAGGTCGTGCACCCTCTGGAGTCTCTAGGGGAGAATCTTTCTTTGCCTCTTCCGGCTTCTGCTGGCTACAGGCATTCCTTGGCTCGTGGCTGCATATCAGGGTGTAGGAAGGACTTTCATGGAAACCCCTTGTCTGTTGAGTTTGACCTTGTCTCTTTTAGGTTCACAGCAGGTAAACTCTGCTGGTGGGGACATCAGAGTGTCGTCCTCCCTTCTCTCCCTGGGATGTGCTCAGACTCCTTTCCCTCCATCACAGGTCCCTGATCCACGGCAGGTATGCTGGTTGGCTGAGCCAGCCCGAGCCCCAGGCCCCTCACCCCCAGAAGGGGATCCCCCCGTAGGCTGCTGGATGCCAGCTTTGGGAGGCTAATTGGATGGTGGGACTGTGACAGCTCCTCGGGTAATGAGTGTTTGTTTCTGGAGGCTCCTGGGACATCACCCCGGGCTGATTGTGGGTTGTGTGCTTTTTACAGAGATGGGCATCCACCCACCGTGACAAAGGGAGAGGTCAGAAGGAGGGCAGGGCCTTTCCGCCCATGGAAAACCAGACCTGAAGCCTCCAGTGGGAGATAAGGAATGAACTGGGCAATGAATCAGGAGGCAGGGAGGTCCACTCCCAGCGGGCTCGGTGGAGGGGTCAAGGGAGGGGAGGACCCTGGGATTAGTCCATGAAGCCTGGGTCTCTGTCTCCTCCCCTCTCCCCCCATCCCCCAGGTCCCAATCTGGGGCACAAAGTAGGCTTGAAACACACTATTGGTGGAAAGGAAGATAAATGGCAGAGGCTAGGGTGGGCGCTGCCCTGAGAAGGTGGGCCGTTCACCACAAGGTGTGTGATCCGGACGGAACCACAGGGTCTGCACATGGCCCTGCCCAGCCCCTGACAGGCGGCTTGGTCCGGCTGGGTCCAGAGCATGCTCTGTGGCCCTGTTAAGAACGAGGCCACTTCAGGGAGGGTTCACACTGTGTTCTCCCTGCCCACTTGGAGACATCTCCCAAGGAAGGGGCAGCTTCCCTGGTCACTGCTACACCTGCCATAAAGACAAAAAGGAAAAGTGCCACGTGCTGCAAGACTCCTTTCAATCTCAGGTTCACACATCTGGGCGAGGGGAGGAGCTCGCGCTTGGGGCTTCTGAAACTCGCTCGAGGTCACACAGCAGGGTCGATGGGAAATCTGTGAGCACGTGGAGGCCTTGTTTATGGACTAGAAAAGTCTCGTTTTGGACTTCCCTGGCGGTCCACTGGTTAAGACTCTGTGCTTCCACTGCAGGGGGCGTGGGTTCGATCCCCGGTCGGGGAACTAAGATCCCACATGCCCTGTGGTGTGGCCAAAAAAGAAAAAAAAAAAACGTCTGCCTGCTCTCTTTGCCACAACTAACATTTATTGATGCCTGTGGATATGCCTGGGCGCTTCCTTGTGAGGCTACTCTGGGGTTTGCAGGCCTGGCATCCCTTGACCTTGGAGTGCCTGGTCACTTTCCACGCTGTCCTCCTCTGTTCACGTCTGCGCCCGGCCAGCAGTCACACACAGGAGAGCAGGAAAGTGGGGCTTGAGAAATGTCTGTGTAAGGACTACCTGGCTGATTGGACAAACGGATTCCATGGAGTTTTCCAAATGGCGGCTGGGGAGAAGTCCGGGATCTTTCAGAAACCGGGCAGAGGCTCTTGCAGACACCCAGGAGTGCACGCACACCCAGGAGTGCATACACACCTTTGTCTGTGATACCTGCCCACCTGTTCTCTTAGGGAACAGGCTCTGTGTTCAACTGTCCCTTCTAACAGGTGCAGATCTGGGGACCTCTGTTGTCCAGACACCCTGGATCTGGGTGCCTCTTGAGGGCAGAGCTCGGGGCCCGTTGTGGGGTGGGGTGGCCCCCTTTCAAAAGATACCATTAGGAGGAGAAAAATGGGTCTGGGGACACAGTGGTAGGGTCTTCATTGAAAACCCTTTTATCCCTTCTGTGCTTCAGATTGGTTTGTTTGTTGTTGTGAATGCAGCAGCTCAGACTTCCAGAGATGAGGGCCAGGCTGGCACGTGCAGCCTCTCTGGTCTTACAGATGTGCTGTGTGTCCTTGCTCCGTCAGGGATTCTGCGTTAGGGACTGTAATGCGTCCCTGTTAACTGAAGATGCTGGGAGGTGACAGCTAACGCGGACGCTGGTTTAGGAGAAAGCTGACCGGGGGAGCATATCTGGGAGGTTGTGGTGAAGGAGGTATAGTGGGTGGAATGTGTACCCTGTAAAGGTATTTTCACATCCTAACCCTCAGTACCTGTGAGTGTGACCTTGTTAGGAAGTAGGGTCTTTGCCAATGCCATCGAGTTAATGTGAGGTCATATTGGAGTAGGGTGAGCCCTGAGTCCAGTGCATGGTGTTTTTATAAGAGAAAGGGCGCGCGCACACACACATACACACACACACACACACACACACACACACGCCATGTGAGGATAGAGGCAGATTGGACTCTGCATCTCCTAGCCAAGGAACACCAAGGATTGCCAGCAAACCAGAAGCTAGGAAGAGGCCAGCAAGGATGCTTCTCTAGAGCCTTCTGAGAAAGCATGGCCCTGCTGACAGCTTGATTTTGGACTTCCGTCCTCCAGAACTGTGAAAGAATTGATTTTTTGTTGTTTTAAGCCACCTGGTTTGTGGTCATTTGTTACCTAGGAGCCCCTAGGAGCCTAACACAGAAGGGAATCCCATTCTGTCCCAGGCAAGGGCTTTCCCAGACTCTATTTAGGGCCTGCAGTTGTAAGTTGATAAGTGCACCTTCCTTATTTGCCTCTGCTGATATGATTTGGCATTCCCTCATTCAGTCATTCATTATCATTGGGCAGTTATACTGTCATGGGGTCTGTTGTGAAATCCGCTGAAAGCCGTTCTTCCCTGTACTAGTCATTCAAGTCTCCAGCCTATAGTTTGCTTCAGCCAGGTGGTGGCCCCATCCTCTGGCTCTCCTACCTCCTTACCCTGATTCTTGCCTTTCTCCTCGGCTTGGGGGCTTCTGACCTACCTAAAACCTTCCCATCCTTCTCAGGCGCAGACCCCTCCCAGATACCTTCTGGGATCTCTCGAGGGCTCCCCACCCCACCCAGAAGCCCAGCAGCCCTCTGAGCCGGACCACCTGTGGCTCTAGTCCTCGGGTTGGCATCTGGTTGTGCAGACGTGCCCCCTGCTCTGCAGACGCTTTCTCATTTACCCCTCAGAGCCGCTCTGGGGTGGGGGGTCCGTTCATCATCCCTGCTCTGCAGAGGAGGACCAGACAGGGGCGAGCCCGGCTCACAACACGTCTGCGAGCAGATGGCATTCACGCCCAGGTCTGCCCGGCCCTGCCCGGCCTCCCAGGCTGCCCCGCCTGCCGAATCCCCGTGGCCCCCACCCTGTGCCCAGCCCCTGCGGGAGGTGGCCCCACTCCTCGCTGCTTAGAGGGGTTTTCACGAGTTCTCGATCTGTCTGGGGTTGTTTCTGAGGGCTTTAGGAATATCTGGATTAGGTGAGCTCTTGAGAGGGTGGATTGTGTCTTTACCCATGGAGACTCTTGCCCCGCCCCACCCCTGGGCTGGCATAGAGCAGGGGCCCGATAGTGTAGGTGACCGAAGGGAGGAATCAAAGGGGGAGGAATCAAAGGAGGAGCAACCCTGGGACCAGGGTACCGTAGTGTCGCACGCACGGGAGAGCCTGGCCTCTGGAACCCCCGAGGCTCCAAGATCCGGCTCTGTCGCGTGACCTTGGGCAAGGTAGCTGCCCTCTCATGCCTCACCTTCCTCATCTGTAAAATGGGGATAAGAGTAGCGTCAACCCCAAAAGCCTACTGAGAGGGTTCCAGGTGTTACTGTGGCTAAGGCACGGAAGGTTCTTAGCTGCCTGTCAGTGTGATAAAAATGGGGGCTCTTGGATTGAAGCCCAGGCAGAGTCTGTTGAGGGTTTTTTAAGAATGGAGATGGAAGAGCAGTGTCCTGGCCTTTGAACAGTCTTGCAGTGAGACCTCCAGGCAGGCCAGAGTATTGCAAAGGGCCCAGCGAGGCCCTCTCCTCTCAGGCAAAGCCAGACTGAGCGCCGTGGTGCTGCTACCTTCTCTGGGGAGGGAGGGCACCCTCGTCCCGGGCAGCCCTACAGATTCCTCAGCAGCTCTCGCTTCACCTCTGGGGCCGAGGTGGAGGCAACAAGGCTGGAAGCCTGCGCGCTGCGGGGAGGAGG
Source organism: Neophocaena asiaeorientalis asiaeorientalis (assembly GCF_003031525.2). Taxonomy (NCBI): domain Eukaryota; kingdom Metazoa; phylum Chordata; class Mammalia; order Artiodactyla; family Phocoenidae; genus Neophocaena; species Neophocaena asiaeorientalis. The sequence continues at coordinate 11,543,136 of NW_020172779.1, forward strand.
GTTGAGTTTCGCGCAGGAAGAGTGGTCCCCATATCTCCCTTCAGTGGCATTGCATGCTAACCACAGCGCCTGCCATGTTGGTTGACAGCCTGGCCCAGGGCACTTTCTCACCCCCTCTGCTGGGAGGGCTATGCCCGTTTCACAGATGAGGGTCTGCGGGGGCTCAGGCTCAGAGGTGTGGTCCTCCTGCAGTTTACACCCGCCTCCTCCAGAGATGCTGGGCTCACGCCCTCTGAAATCAGTGCCGCTCCCGGAGGTCTGTCTGCTGTCACTGCGCCAGGGACGCACAGGGATTTCTCAGATGATGGGAAGGAGGCTGAGGTTGGGCAGGGACCGCCCGGGGACTTGTGTTCACTGCCGGCCCATCAGTGTCACTGCCCGCACTGGGCAGGTGCTTCCCAGTGGCCTCTGCTGGGCAGGCGCTCAGCTGGTCCAGTCCACTGCCTTGCAGGAAGTCACCAGGCCGAGCAGGAGGGCAGAGAGCCGGGCAACTCCTTGCCATCTGCCTGTCACTCAGAGAGTGCTTGATGGTTCCAAAAGGAGCTGCTGAACCATGCCCTAAAGAGATGAAGAAAGGCTCCTGCCTCACGCTCTCTCGGGCTTGGGGGTTTGGAAGAGAAATCACTGGTTGCTCTCGCCTGAGTTAGATGTGCCCCAGGCCAGTGGCACAGTGGATTCCGCTTCACAAAACAGCTGTACCAGCGCCCCACCCGCAGTGAATCGGATATATTGATCATTGCCCTGGGAGGGACCGGGACGTCTGGGCGTTTTGAAGCAACCAGGTGATCTGAATGTCAGCCAGGGTTGAGCTGCATTTGGTCACTTTACAAGTGTGCCCTCCCTTGCCACCTAGGCACACGTGGTCTGTGAAGACCTCAGACGGATCTATCAGACGAGGTGACTCTGGAATGAGAGTAATGGTGAGAGCCAGGAGTGAGTGAGTGCCTCCGGCTGGCTGCCACGCGCTGTGCCGAGTGTGTGTATTTCTCTCAGTCCTCACCGTGCCCCTCTGAGGAAAGTTCTGGAAAAACCCCCATTTTATGGATGCGAAAACCTGAGGTCACAAGGGTGAAATACGTACCCAGAAGCACAGGGCTGGTAGGGTTGGAGCTGGGCTGTGTCCACCTGGGACTTCAAAGTGCTGACCGCTAGCTCGACCGCCCCTGCCCGGACTGTGGGCGGGGACAGCGGTGCACTGAGATCGCTGTGGCTCTGAAAATCCCATCTGGATCCTACCCTACAGAAAACGAAAGCTCCAAGAGACCTCGAGCACCACGTGTAGAAACTGGTCTAAGTTGCCTTTTTGAGAAACACCTAGCTGAGGAAGTTCAGTATTTAAATGAGCAGGGTTTTGTGTTTTAGGAAGACGGACATTTGCATATACACAGATCCAGGGGTTTCTATTCCTGTTTGAGAGCTGTGGGCATGGCGGGGAAGAGCCAGACTGACTCTCAGAAAACTGAGATGATCGGATGCTCTCTGGGGCCTGGAAGGCCGACGTTGCTGGTACGTGGCCCCATTGGTGTCTACATTTCCCATGCTCTGCCTAGAGCTCGCATTTCTTTGCGTGTATCCTCAAATGCCTCTGGGTTTGATCGTTTCTCATACCCTGCGTGCTGTTTCTAGTGCAGCAGAGTTCCACTCACTCCTTTCCCATATGTTATTGAAGTTTGACCGATAAAAATCTTCATCATCATCATCGTCATCATCGAGATTGTTGTCATTTATTGCTCAAACAGCATTGTGGTTCCCAAGAACAGAAATGGATGAGAAAATGAAATCACTCACCACCCTCCCCCTGACCAATCAGATCGCATTCAGATATCTGATATGTCTGTCCATACATTAACCTAGGATTTGATACAGGCATAGGTGTAGGGAATATTCTGTAAGCTGACATTATATCCTAAGCATTTTTCCATTTTGTTCAAGCATCTTACTCATGACCATTTTTAAAGAAGTTCACCAAGTCAATACATCATCTTCTAAACCAGTCCTCTGTTGTTCCAAAGGAAGGTTCCTAGTAGTTTGCTGTAATGTTGACACTGAAGGGTGCTTTGCGCGGCTTTGTGCGTATAACTCTTCTGTTCCTGGAAAGTCCTCTGGACAGATTCTCAGCAGAAGGATTATTGAGTAAAAAGGCACAGTTTTATGACTATCGACCCATGTTGCCAAGTTGCTCTCAAATAAGGTTTTTGACACTAGTCCCACCAACATGTGGACATGCCCGTTTCACCACAACTTCATCAACGCCAGGTATCATTAGCTTAAAAACATTATAATTCAGTTGATGCCGAACAGTCTCCTGTTAACGTTCTTCATACTTTTTCATCCTTAATGAGGCCAATTGTTTTTCTGTTTTTCTTCATCTGCTTGTTTACCATCTGTCTTGGGGAATGCTGGTGCTGGCTGCTCTTCCAGCCAGATTCGTGACTTTCCATGTGGACGCCTTCAAGTTGAGCCAGTTGCAACGCGGCCTTTACTTAAAATGAGTGAGCTTCAAAATTGAGCCTTTGTGTGAACTGCTGATTGGCACATGGGCTCCTGGGCTTGCAGGCTGGGATTGAAAGCCCCTGCTCCCCACGTGCACCGTGGAGTTCTGTGCGCGATCTGAACTTGCCCTTGTGGGCTTCAGGACTTCAGACTTCGTATTTGTCCCCATAGATTTGTTTACTGAACAAGGCAGGATTTGTCTTCGGAAAGCTCTGTGACATACTTTCAACTATTTTTGGGCTTCCTAGCTTCAAAAAAGAAATGAAGAAAAGTCTCAGTGTTTCCTGTTAAGTCGCTTTATTTGTGGTGCTGTTTGTGTTTCTAGATTGCTTTCTCTGATTCTTCTCTTACTTCTTCACCTTGCCACATCCTGTGGGGCTGGGAGGCTCCCCGAAGCCCTGTTTAGCACTCCCTGTCTGTCGTCGGGTGCCTGGAGTCCTCGTCTGGCTCTCCAGCTGGAACCTTCCTCCCCAGGATGGCTGAGGCCAGTTGGGAGATGCCAGGATGGATTTTAAAGAGCCTTGTTGTCCCTAAGGAAGAGCAAAGCTTATGTTTTGGGGGTTGCAGGAGTGCCTACATTCAACTCAGGGGGAATAATTGGATGGGAGTTGGAATTTCAGTTTAGACTTAGAGAATCTTAGAGTGACAAGAAACCTCCAAGGTTATCCCCTCCACAGTGTTTCTGTGGGTGGTGTCACTGTTGCTTGCATCCCTCCCATGCTGGACAACCTGTGTTTTTCTTGTTGAATAAAACAAGGTCGTACAGGCCTAACGTTCTTAAAACAAAAGTGTGGGGGGGCTTCCCTGGTGGCGCAGTGGTTGAGAGTCCGCCTGCCGATGCAGGGCACATGGGTTTGTGTCCTGTTCCGGGAGGATCCCACATGCCGCGGAGTGGCTGGGCCCGTGAGCCATGGCCGCTGAGCCTGCGCGTCCGGAGCCTGTGCTCTGCAACGGGAGAAGCCACAACAGTGAGAGTCCCGCATACCACAAAAAAACCCAAAAAAAAACCCCAAAAAACAAGAGTGTGGGGAAAAAAGGGTGAGGGATTTGGGAAAGGGCTGTATTAGGTAGATCTGGCTACAAACACAGGACACTCCACACAGTATGTGTTCAAATCTGGCTGTATGTTGAGGAAGCTCTGTGAGCCTCATTTCACCCATCTGTCACTTGGGGACACTATAGCTGTGTTTCAGGATTGGTGATCACGTGGAAAGCCCACCAGCGCCCAGCACTGAGGAGGCTGGAGACGCGTGGCCGTTATGAGTGATTTCTGTAGGATTGATCTGTTCTTCGATGCCGGGGTTTCCTTCCTTTGTGCTGACTCTTGGGTTGACAGTTGACCTGTGGTCATGGGAGAGCATTTCCACTTGTGAGAAGTCTTGCTCTTCTGCTGTCCTCCCTGCCTTTGGAGAAGCTACATGACTGCCTGGCTGGCCCTATGATGTGGGCAGGTAGAAACCCATGGGTGACTTCGGACCAGACCCATCCGAGTGTCTGGGGGCTGTGATTTCTTGACAAGGAAGGGACTGGTTTCTTCTTTTTAGTTTCTTGCCTCTCTCATCCCTGACGTTTGTGGACCGAGTCCCATTTCTGCCTCAATGGCTCCTGGGGCGGTTCTTACCAGGCCCCTGGGTCTACGCCCTGAGCCCAGCTCTGGGGAGAGATCTGAGGAAGACTGTCCCTCTTTTGGGAAGTGGAGGGGTTGCTTTTCCTCCGCCTGGGATCGGATTCTCCACTTGATGTTCCTTTCACTCTTTGAACCAGGCTTTGAGGGTTGGGACTTGTGGACTTGCACTTGGGGTGCCAAGGCATTGGGGGGTCACCGCCCCCGTGCCCACAGAGTGGGAGTCTCATACCCCCCAAGCAGCAGACCTCAGAGGACTCATCCCACCACCCCAGCCTTTGAACTAACTGTTGGGAGATTCAGGGTCTCCAGCTGCACCTTCCCTACCCTACCGGTGACCTGCTGTGTGAGTTTAGATGAGTCCGTTGGTTCTTTTTTTTTTTTTTAATTAATTTATTTATTTTATTTTTGTCCGCTTTGGGCCTTCGTTGCTGCACACGGGCTTTCTCTAGTTGTGGCGAACGGGGGCTACCCTTTGTTGCGGTGTGTGGGCTTCTCATTGCGGTGGCTTCTCTTGTTGCGGAGCACGGGCTCTAGGCGTGCAGGGTTCAGTAGTTCCAGCACGTGGGCTCAGTAGTTGTGGCTCACGGGCTCTAGAGCACAGGCTCAATAGTTGCGGCGCACGGGCTTAGTTGCTCCGCGGCATGTGGGATCTTCCCGGACCAGGGCTCGAACCCGTGTCCCCTGCATTGACAGGCGGATTCTTAACCACTGCGCCACCAGGGAAGTCCGCCCCTTGATTCTTGAAGCTTCATTTGTTTTCTTTGGTAAAGTAAGAGGATGAATGTTCGAAGCTTTCACAGTTTCTTACAGCCCTCAAACCCCTTTGGCCCAGCTGAAGTCTGTGTGCAGGCCTTATGTAGATAACAATTAAAGCAGGGCTGTTGGAGTCAAAATGGGGATATGGTCCCCATGCTGCCCCCTCCTCAACTCCATTAAGCCCCCAGGAGGGGCCTCACAGGGGACTCTTGAAGCCCAAGGGAATTGTGGGGTGCAGTTGGAAAGGGTAGCACCAGATGGTTCTTACGTATGCCTGTTACCGATGATTAAGTAACAGCAGCGTCACTTTTGGGTGCTCGCTATATGTCCAGTGCCTTGCATAGGTGCTGTTCAGTCCCTGTGGGCACTCTGGTAGGTTTGTATCGCAGAGGCTCTGGGAGGTGGGTTCTTCCTAGCCCAGGTCGTGCAGGAAGGAAGTGGTGGAGCCTCAGTTCCAACCCAGATCGCTCGACAGCAAAGCCTGTCTTCCTGAACTCTGGGCTTTACTGCCTCTTGATATCTGTACAGCCTGACACTCAGCATCCCGCTGGCCCTGGAGGTGGGTCTCCTCTGCCTACCACCTGTGATGGCCCCAGCATTTAGCCTTTTAGGTGCTCCCAGCTCAGGGATGAGTAATAGGCCAAAGTCCTCTGTGTTTTCTAGAATACACTGTCCTGCTTAACAGCCTCTGTGACATCACTCGTTTCATAATTTTCCCAAGTAAATTTTATCCCTTTCCCGTTGTCCTCACAACTGACTCTTGTTTGCACAAACACCAGGCTCCTATTTATTCCCCCTTCCCTTGGCACTCCTGTCTGTTTCCCTGGGCATCACCCTCAGAAATGAGGACTGTCAGTGGGTTGGGTGGGTGCCTGGGTGAGGATGGCCCCCCGGGGTCTGTACATTTCTTAGGGGGACTGAGGCTGGTGTCTGAGGTTCTCCAGTGTTGATTCTGCCTCTGAGGCTGCTGTCTCAGAATGGAGGCTCTAGGCACCTCCCAAGTCCCCATCTGCTTCGGGAACACGGCAGCCCAGGCATCCCAAGCAACTGTCCAAAACCTAAGGGACGGATGATTTAAGAAATCTTGCACCAGTTCTGAAGCTTAGGTTCCCAGCTGTCACCTAACGCCTCTGTTTCACAACCTCGATGGCTTCCTGTCTCTGTGAGATTAAGTCTCCAAACTGCAGTACTGTGTTCAGGACCTATCCATCAACGTTGCTTCCCCTGGTAGTGGGAACATCACAGCCCACATACACGGTGATGGATGTAATGTTTACGGAAGGCATCCCCTATCTTACGTCCTGGGCTGTCACGGCAGCCCCACGATGAGAGTGGTTACGTACCAGGTATCTGACGAGCAGTCAGAACTCAGCTGACCAGTGCTAATGCCTCGTTTCTCTTGTTTCATTCTTTCCTCCATTCTCTCACTTCTTTCAAGCTGCTGATTGCAGGTCACCTTCTCTAGGGAATTCTCTGTGAGTGGCTTACTTGTCATCTTGATCGTGAATATTTCTTGAGCACCATGAGAAATGCTTACATGGATGACGTAATGTAACCTATACAGAATCATTATTTTTCATTTGTTGTCTAGCTGCTTTAGGTGTGACTTTCTTGTTCAACCAAGTATGTCTGTTTATATATCCATTGGTCCATCCAGTCATCACTGAATCATTCAACAGAGCTCCTTTCCCATACTGGGTGCCGGGAGAACACAGATGAAGAATACGCACCTCTTCCTTAAGGACCTGGGACTCATCACATGTTAAGACTACTACAGGTGTTTGCTCATTCACAGCTCTCCTTCATTGATTATAGCCTTGAGCCCAGCCTCGGCATCCCTGTCAATAAGGTGGCTGTCCCAACTAGGGGTGGTCCGTTCACTTGTCCTGGCCCTAAACCCTTCATCCTGGTGCCACAGGGCCTGGTCATCAATCGCGAGAACCTTCTTGCTGTAGGTTGGGTTTCCTGGGAAGCAGATGCTGAGATTGTGGTTAGTAAGTGGGATGTTTATTGTGGTGTGCCTTTGGAACCAACAGCTGTGAAACTGAGGGGGAAGAAATCAAGAAGGGGCAGAGGGAGAAGCTGAGCCGTGACGATGGCTAACCAAGACCCCAGCCAACCCCCTGGGAGCCCTGGTGCTAGAATGGCCTTTTAGAATTGCCCAGAATTGAGATTGATCAGTCATTGTTTGAAGGCTCCCTCGGGAGGGTGTGCCGCCTTGGGCAAGGCAGCGTCTTCAGCCAAGACAGTCTCCAAAGAAGGCCAACAGCTGAGGGTCATCTTCTGCCAGCACGTTCGGCAGTTGCTTTGGGGGATGGCTGGATGGATCTATGTCTACCTTGTTCACCATTCTATCCCCGGTACCCAGCACACAACAGGCACCCAGTATTTGGGGGGATGGAATTACTTAAGCTTTATGGAAACGGCACGATTAAGTCACCCAGCAAGTATTTACTATTTTAGCAATGAATTTTTTAGTGTCTATTATATGCCAGCCACCATTGCTGCGCTTATGGAGTTTATAAGCTACGGGGTTTGGGGAGGGTGGTGGTTCAACCTTGGCTTCCTGGAAGAGGGGACATTCATTCTGGGGTGTGACTTCCTGGAAGGTGGGCCCTGGCCCAGTGTTGGACCCGGTGTTTCCTTGGCTCCCTAGGAGATGACTTATCGAGATGGAGAGTGAATGGGTAAGGGCTGTTTTTCTCAGGGAGGGAGGGGACTCTCCCTCCAGCCCACCTGTTGCTGCACCTGTCCGCCACGGGAAATTCCCTGCTGAGCTTACGTCCACTGACATTTGAACTCCCGGTAGCCTGGAACTTCCCCAGGGCTCCCATTGGCCTAGTGACTTCTGAGTAATTGGGGAGTGGAGGGACCACTCTTTTGAGCTGAGTGGAAACATGTATGTTTTCCTTTGTGAGTCACCAAAAACTACAGCCCAGTGTATGAGCGACCTCGTAGTTGCTTTTATTTTCCTGTATGTAAATCAACTGTCATTACAGTTCAGGAAGTAGAGACTCTGAGCAAGGAGGGTGAGATGGAATCAGTGAATTTTAGAGCTGAAAGCAGCCTAGAGATTGTGCCGTCCAACCCCTTCCTTGGCAAGAGGCCCCAAGTGGGGAAGGGACTTACAAGGTCACCCAGTGGACTTGGACTTGGAGAGGGGGCAGGGCGTTGGACTCCCTGCAAAGTGTTGGCCAGTACAGTTCGCCGTTTCTTCCCAGCCCACTCACCTCCCCACCGGGCACCAAGGTGTGCTCCACAGCCTGGCATGTGGCAGGTTGTTTTTATCTTCGCACGTCACCCAAGTGATCTGAGAGGCTTTTACCGAAAACGGTAGCTTTGATGTTCTGGGTGACAAGACCCAAGTGCAGTGGCAGGAAGGGAGGTTTTTGGGTTTGGAGAATCGAAAACTATTTACCTTGGGGTTGATTTAATAATCTTACACCCCTGGGGTGGGAGGGGCGGTGGGAGGATGTTCGTGAGAGAAAGTTGAATGTAAGTGCAGGTATGAAAAAGAGAGTTTGGGGTAGAAGGTCAGGAGGTGAAATGCTGCCATGCTTCAGGAGGAGCTGCCTGGTAAGGCTGACCCTCCAGAAGCCTCTTCCTCCCCCGGCTACCAATGCACCCTCTCTTTTGATGGGAGGATATGCACGGCACTTTACAGTTTACAAAGCATTTTCACAGATATTATCTTCTTCCGTTGACACACGGGGTAGTGCTGCCAAATGCTGTCTCCCCCATGCTTTCAGCTTTTGCGGGGAGCTTGGCTGGGAACCCGGGAATCTCTTGACTCTAGATCCTTCCTTCGTGGGACAGAGGTGGGTCCTCACTCTCCCTCCTGGGGGAAGGGTAGGGTTTAGGAACTGTTTCCGGAGCTAGACTTCTGCACTCCCCACCAGCCTCTCCCCTGCGGAGGACTTGGGCACTGTTCCCACATATCCCGTGCCTTTGTTTCTTGAGCTGTAAAATGGCCATCCCAAGAGTTCCCACCCGCCTCCTGGGTGGAGGTAGGGCTGAGAGCACCGCCCAGTTCCTGGCACTGGAGTTGGAAGACTGGGAGAGGACTACTTTAGGTGGTGTTCCCACCTTGCTTTCACAGCAGCTCTGGAGTTCTGCTGTGAACGGCACGGGCTGGTCTCTTGGCCACCAGATCTTAGCACCCTCAAGTGTAATGGGTTGGGCTGCTCCTTCTGGGTCTTTAATCATTCTGGTCCCTCCACCCCTGAAAATAGGAGGATGTGTAGTGAGTGACAGCTGTGTACAGCGACACGGCATTGTACAGCGCGGAATGGCTCATACTCAGAGCAGGCTTACACAGGAACTGGGTTGATTTCCTTTCCTACCTTCGTATTAAAGAAATAAGTGAACAAACATTTTTGAAGAGGTAAGTCATTCACAGGACAAGACACAGAAGGGATAAAAGAGTTTTCATTGAAGACCCCTACCCATTCTGTCCCCAGACCCAGTTTTCTCCTCGCTGATGACACTGATGTCCCCAGTGTGTTGGGTCTCCCCACACAGTTTGCGTTGCTGAAACTCCTTGAAAAGGAAGCTGTGTTTCTGTGGACGCATCTCAAAAGGTGTCGAGCATACAGTGGTACAGTGCTAGGTACAGTGCTAGGGTGGCCCCAAGGGGAGAACACAGGACAGGGAGCCTGGATCTCAGCCCCCTCTAGCTGCACTGGAACCTCAGCATTATGGGGCCTGGGGCCTCGGCTTCAGGGGCAGGGCTGGGCTTGGTGCTGGCTGCTCCTTGGCCTGGAGTGCCTGCCTCCCTGCTGCCTGCGGAAATCCTGTGGATGCAGCTTGGGCGCAAATCCCAGCTCACTCGTGCTCCAGATTAAACCCCGGGCAGGAGGCTGCCTCCAGCCTCAGTTTCCTGCAGTGTGGAAGGGGAATAACAGTAGAATTTGCCTGGAGGGCTCTTGGGGGAATCAAATGACTCAAGATGCAGACAGCTCTCATATCACTGCCTGGCACGTAGCGAAAGCCAGCCTTGGCTGCAGTGGTCCATGCTGCCTCTCCCTTCCTCCAGGGTGCCCCCCGCCCCCCGCTGGATGGCAAGGATGTGGGCCCTCCAAGCCTGGCCCTGGGGCGTGGGAATAGAAGTAGCCATCATCTGTCTTTCTTTTTCTTGGCAGGAGGGGTGGTAGTTCAAATTCGACTTCAGTTTTATCCTTTGTAGCGTTCTACACAATAAATCATAACATTTATACATCAGGTGACTGGGTTTTGGTGGGAAAGGCTTACGGTTTGGGCCTGCGCGGATGGTCTGTACTAGACCTTTAGGCCTGTTACCACCCTCCTGCGCACCCCCCTACCCCCAGCTCTTGGGCATCTTTTACTTGGGTATGATTTCAGGCCGGCAGAAAAAATTACCACGATGATACGAGAACTACCGTACACCCAGATTCACAGACTGTTAACCCTCTCTGCACCCCGCCCCCTGCACACGCGCGCGCGCACACACACACAATGTTTCCTCTGAACCATTTCAGGGTAAGTTGCAGACATTGCCCTTTTATCCCTAAACGTTCTGCGTGTGTTTCCTAAGAACAGGGACATTCTCTTACATAACCACAGTGTAATGATCAAATGCTGGAAATTTAGCATTGCTACAATTGTATTATCTAGTCCACAGGCCATGCACAGTTTCATCAGTTGCTCCAATAACAGTCCTTTTGGACTTTTATTCTGATTACAGGTCAGCACTGTGCTTAGTGGCCATGTCTCTTTAGCCTCCTTTTATCCTAGAGCAGTTCCTCGGCTGTTTTTGACCTTGACATTTTGGAAGAGTCCAGGCCAGTCGCTTTGTAGAACGCCCCTCAGTTGGGGTCAGGGCCTTCATTCTTGAAAGCTCACACTGTACCCCTCGCTTTGCTACGTGTGCCCCTGTAATCCTTGGTGGTGCCATGTGGCTGGTCCGTCTTTTGTAGATGAGGAAACTGAGGCATAGGGAGGCCAAGTGACTGGTCCCCGGTCACATTCCCAGGAAGTGGCAGAGGTGGGATTCAAATCCAGGACTGTCAGTCTGCCTGCTAGGCAACAGGAATAATGACAGCGATTAGACACGGAGAATAACAAAAGTGTTAAGCATTTACCCTGAGCTACACATCGCGTTGTACTTTCTACGTACATTGCTGTGGTCCCCACCCCAGTCTCGGAAAGTAGCTGCTCTCACCAGCCCTGATTTACAGATGATGATGAGAGAGGTTAAGTAGACTGCCCAGGGTGCACGGGTGCTGACTGGTGGGAACTAGCTCTGACCCAGGCAGCCTGTGTCCTGAGTCTGTACGTGTTGCCTCTGCACTCTGGCCTGCTGGATCTCGTAGAATCCGGGGCAAGCGTGTGAGCCAGGCTGGGGCCTTCACCAGCTTTGCCCCTCCAGGAGAGGCACAGCAGTACCTGTGTTTATGTCCTTTTCCGGGGCCTTCTCCGGGGGGGAACAAACACATCCCAAGGCCAGGGCCTACGTTCGGGGGCTTCCTGGGGGAAGCTGTCCTGTCCTCTGTTCCTGTAGGCACTGCAGCCCACCACTATGGTCTGTTTGCTGTGAACGGGTGGCATTTTGATGATTTCCAGGTCAGGAGTCCCCGTGTGGTCGCTTATTTCATGGCTGGCTCACTCTTTCCTGCCAAGCAGCCCAGGGCCCTGTATGGGGTGGCTGGTCCTGGCTGCCATCAGTGTGCCCAGGTGGCCCTGCTGCCCAGGCGGCATCCATGTGGCGTCTGGGCCGGCTGCCCAGTGACACGGTGGCCTTGCTCACAGCAGAGCTGGTGATTAATCACTGGTGCTGTATGTCACTCTCTGTGCCCCTTACCTTCTCGTTGGAGAAAGGGAGATGGTACAGCCCCTTTTTTCAGGTGGTAGAAAGGAGTAGATGCTCTGGAACTGTGACACGCTTGAAATGCTGTAGGCAGAGCAAGGAAGGTCCCGGCCAGGGGGCTGGTGTCTGGGCCCCCATCCGCCTCTCACTTCCTTGGGACCTTGGGGGTCACGGGTCTGCCCATCATGGGCACTCAGGCTCCCCGTTCATCAGAGCACAGTGCCGGGCCCCAGCAGTGATCTCCCTCCGTCCCGGGCGACATCAGGGAAGTATTGTCCGCAGCCCTACGAAAGCCCGTGGCCCCCTTGGTTCAGATTCAAGTGTAGAGTATCTCCGAGAGCCACAGAGCAGGTGGAAGTCTGTCCTTTGGACAGCGTGTCAGGCAGGAAGGTCTAGGAGCAGCAGCCCCTTCTCCCTTCAGGCCCAGGCCCCAGGCACATGCTACCTGCTGGGCGTCGTCCTGCCGCCCCGCTTCCTCTTCTGCTGCGCTTGCCAGACCCCAGGGAGGAGCAGCCGTGCGCGTCCTGTCACCCTGTGCCCGGCCAGTCTCCTTTCTCCCTGGCTTGTCTCTCTACGTGACCGCACGGCCTGTCAGGCTCCGTGTGTTGAGGTAGGGCTGTGACCTTCCCACTCGCACCCTGGCCAGCCCAGGCCGCCCTCCCCTCCCCTCCCCATGCTCTGGCCTCGCGCCTCTCTCTGGCTGGGCCGACCCCTGGGAGAAAGTTAGAAATTTTAGCTCCCTAATTTCCATGGAACATTGCTCCGTGCATATGGTTTAAAACATTAATTAAAAACATTAATCAGTCTGGCTGCCTTGGAGAGAGGCTCTTTTTCTGTAGGAGCTGACTTTCTGGTTCCTGCAGGCTCCTTACAAGGAGAAGGGGTATAGGGGTGAGCTTGCACGCCAACAGTTCACACCTGTGACCTGACCTCCTGGGGTCCTGGTAGGTGCTCACCGAGGTCCGAGAGGATATTACCTTTCCCTAGTACTCAGAGTTTACAGAGCCGCTTTTGCGTGCACGATCTCCCTGAATCCTGGCAGCACATCTGGGAGATGGGTAAGTGTCATAATCCATTCCATTTCACAGATGAATAAACTGAGACGTGAGAGCCATAGCCAGGCCTGGAGCTGAGTAGCTGTGACGCAGACCTCAGCCTTTAGTGCTGTTTGCGTTGGCTTCACTGGTTCCCTCAGCCCCCCGTGTACTGAGGCCTCGCACTGAACAAGTCATGGTGGTGAGACAGAGGGGAGACCTTGTTTTCCCCCCCTTATTGGGAGGAGACGAAGAATTCAGGGCCTGGGCATTTGCTTAAGCGCGGTACTAATGACAGCTGACGTTTCTAAGTGTTCGTAAGGCACCAGGCCAAGAGCTGAGCTCTGCGGAGATTCTCACCTCGCACTAAGAACAAACCTTTAAGATGAGAAACTGAGGCTCAGAGAGCTGAAGTCGCTCGCGCAGGCTCCTCCAAGGACCTTTTCAGTCACAGAACTGGGATGCCAAGCCAGGCACTCTGACAAGAGCCTACAGTCAACCAGGAAGCTGGGCTGCTGCCTTTTTTGGGTAATGAAGCGAATGCATTTCGACAATGAGGCGAAAAGTGCTTTCCTGGTCAAAATGTCTGAGAAGCGTGGGAGGCTGCCCACAGAGGGAGCGTGGATGTGCCGAGGGTGGCATCTTTCTCAGCGCATGGCTAGTCCAGGGGGCTTCTCTGAGGGAGGGGGGATTTGCCCTCTCCTGCTGGGAACTGGGACTCGGATGGATTAAACCAGCGCTTGATGGGAGCAGACAGGAACTCTCTGGGGCTTGCAGAGCTCTTGTAGGTCGGTCCGTGATGCTAACACATCCAAGGGAGGAATGTGACAATCAGAAGGCTTCAGAGAGGCAAACCGGGGCCAAGTTTTTTTTTTTCCTGGAGGAGAGAGAGGGAATTGATGGCGGGGAATCCAAACTGTCTGGCTTCCTCTCTCTCAGCTGAGCGAGCAGCCTATGTGCTGCTCTGCTTCTTCCCAGACTTGAGGGCAAATCCCCCTTCAGAACTTGTCAGCCTTCTGTCTCCTGAGTCTGTGCTCACTGAGCCTCATCTCCTTGACGATCTGGCAGCCACGATGCTGGGAGATTTTGCGGGGAGTAGGGGTGGGCAGGAGGGAGGTCTGGAAGGGGAAAGGATCACCCCATTGTAAATGTGACAGTGTGGCTTTCTGTGGGTGCTGCACCACCCCTTGAAGGAGAGGAGCGGGTCCGTGTCTGCGCCCACCCAGCTGAGCGTTCAGCCCTGCTTCCTGGGATTTTAGGAGGTCCTCCCAGAGCTGGTAAACCAGGGGCAGCCCCCGGGGCCCATTCCCCACACCACTCCACCCTTTTGGCCTCTTCATGTAAGCCATCTCCATTAGCAGTTAGGATAAGAGTCTCTGGCGAGGCTACGTTTTTGGTTTCCTGAGTAACGCATGGTGTCCACTGATCCCATGTTACTACATGACAGTGTTGAGGGCAGATAAAGCTTACAACCAAGTGAATCTGATGCAGCTCCCATGATTCACGTACTCCCCACCGTCCCTAGAATGGGTTGGGCTTCCAGGGACTGGCCATTCTCAGAATTAAGTTGTTGGGTATGTTTCTCCTTCCCCTCTACCCAGAATTCCTGGAATCAGATGAATGAAAAAGCTTTAGCGGGGAAGGAAGGGGACCATGATCGATGGAGGGGGGGCTTGGGAATCAGGAACACCTGACCCTCTGTGGCCTGGCTGCTTACGTGACTTCCGAAATACGGAGCTAGCAAGACCGATCTCGTAGGGTCACGTGGCTTCATGTGGTCAAATGTCCAACACGGTGCTTGGCACATAATAGCTGCTCAATAAATGCCTGCTCTTCAGATGCTTCTCATTTAGCATAGAGTAAATATGCACTTCTTATTTTTTAAATGAGTGAAATCTCTCATTACCAAATTCATTCATGTGAGCAGTGACAGTAATAGTTCCCTTTTCTTGTATGTTTCTAGCATCCTGTTCCACCTGGGGTTTAGGTGCCTTTAATTTGACAAAAAGAGAATACGTATCCATTCAATACTCCAGAGGGACTTGGAAACTCTTCTTCCCTGCACTAACGCTGGAGTATCATGGGATGTGAAGGATCGAGGTAAGGGATTTTCTCCTCTTGAGCCTTATGGAACCGAAGATGGCTGTTGGAATTGGTGATCTCTCGCAGCACAGCTTGGGGAGTGGTTTCTGACTGCTCGGCCCAGCTTCCTGTGCTTGGGAAGCTGGCTTTCCATAACCCTGACACACAGGACCCGGTTCTCAGTGCCTGGACCTTGTGCCAGGGGGGCGATCCCTCTGTCCCCAGCTGAGGAAGGAGTCCACCATCTCCTAGGTGGATGCACCACACTTTCCCTCCTGGCAGAAGGTGGGGATGGCCCAGCCGTCCTGCTGAGGTGCGTGGAGCCCACGCGGGGGGAGAGGATGGCTGAGCTTGCTGGGATTACGTGATCAGGTCAGCAGGCCTTCGGGGGTATCCAGAAGTGACCTCTTCCTCTCTCCCTGCCTGCTTGCACTGCGCGCGCCGGCTGCCGCGTCTCAGGCTGCTTGGGGTAAAGGGTGAGAGGTTAAAACTGACGGCTTTAGGCAAACCCCGGTTTTCCTGGTTTTGCTACTTGCGTCGGCCTCTCCCCAAGCCTCAGTTTCCTCATTTGTAAAATTGGGGTCCTATGAGTGCCCCAGGAGGATGTTATGGGTGCTGAGTGAGATGGTGGAGATAAAGAGTTTGCCATTCTGCCTTTCACGGAGGAGGAAATGCTCCAAAACGGAAGAGGGTTTTGTTTGTTTGTTTGTTTTCAATGCATTAGTTACACCATTTAGAGGTCCTGCCATGCAGCAGGCTCTTTCCTGGTCCTTGCTCTGCTTGCTGTTCTCTCTGCCTCTCACCTGCCACCAAGTCTGCCTGGGAAACGGCTTGTGAATCACCTTCGGTCGTGCACAGCCCCCTCGACCTGAGCAGAGTTGATTCCTCCCCACACCGGGCTGTAGCTGGCCGTTGAAGGCATGCGTTTATGTGCCACGTGACTTCTCCTGCCCTCCCCTGCCCGTCGCCCTACTCATCCCCCCGGTCACTGGTGAGTTTGTTTAGAGCAAGGACTCTTAACACCCCAGCGTTGGGCCTCCCACTGTGGACATTGAAAGAACAAATGAATGAATCATTGAAAAAGAGGGCATAGAGAGGAAAAGCCAGAGTGGGAACCAAAGGGAGAAAGTTGCTGAAGATTTAGAGCAAAGAGTGAGGTCGGTCACATTTTCTTTTTCTTCAGCAAGGTGTTGAGATGAGGGTGGAAATTTGGGTGAGAAAGTGTGAGCTGGTGAGAAGACAGTTAGGGAGGTAGAGCTGAGGACGCGGCTGAGGATCGTGTTGATGTGACCCACAGAGACGGAGGGCACGAGGCCTTGCCCTTCGGTCAACGTGGCGGCCGGCCCTGACACACAGAGGGTTCTCCAGATTCACCAGGCATCTGGGAGGCCTGGGGAGGGTCCCTTGTTCATTCCGAGAGCCTTCCGGGAGAGGGTGCTGCCCCTTGAGACTCTTGGAAGATGGCATATGAAGAAGACCTACCAGGAGCTGAGCTGACGAGCCTTTCCGTCCTCGGGCGCTCGGCAGCCCTGCACGCTTACGTTCGCCATTCGCTTTTATTTCACCATCTACTTACTTGCTGATTCTGGTGTCAGGAGGCAGCCACAGTGAGTGCAGCTCTCAGGCCATCCTGTGAAAGTGCTGCGTGCCTTTCTTGGGCCCTCGAGCACTCAACCAGTCCTTGAGTTTTGTTTCAGAAGCCCACGCTCCCGGTCCAGGCCACGAGCTTGGGGTGCAGGAGTGTGTACGTGGACGTGCAGTCACCTGTTCTGGGACTCCCCCCCTCCCGGTAGCACCTGCAGGGCTGGAGCGAGCTGTTCCCGCGTCCGGGAAAACGGCAGATAGCAGTCCAGTCACTGGGGCAGAGAATCTGAAAGCTGGAAGAACCGTTCTGTTGATGGAGGAAAGGCTTGGCAGGTCTGTCTGGGGCTAATGGGAGAGGAAGTTCACTAGAATTCAGCTGCTGGGAGCAGACAGAGCAGGAGTAGACGCTGGGAATCTGAGGCTCGCAGACCTGAAGGCGTCCCCCGGTCAGGGCTGCTCTGTCCTAGGGGCTCTGAGATAAGCCCAAACATCTGTGCTTGTGCCTGTGGTGCTACTTGTTCTAAAGGCACTGCTCTCCCACTGGAGCCTGTCTGCCCTCATCCCTGCCTAGAAATCAGCTCACCTGGGCTGCACGCCAATAGCAGGCCTCCACACCCTTCCCATCCCTGGGACTGTTTGCACTGTTCCTGCCGTAACCGGGATTTTACCCCAGTTGCACTTCCCTCTACCCCCTGTGACCCTGGGCAAGTCCTTTATAGCTCTCCACGCCTCTTTTTCTCAGCTGCAGAAACTGGCCTGAAGAGATGCTCAGTGAGAGGGAGCCCTTGTTATCTGCTTCTCTCCCACCTCCTTACCTGTCTGGCTCCTGACTGTGTTAATTGTGTCGCATCCCGGCCCCTCCTCGCACCTGCGCGCAGCGTTGCCTTCTTCCCTTTGACGCTCACCTTGCCTTTTTGGACTCCTCTCCTGGGCCCGCCTCCCTCTGGGAGCATCTCTTGGGTCCTGCCTGATACTCCCAAGCCAGCCCTCTCTAGCCTTTGGTGAGAGGGTGTCTGAAGGCACCTGCCTGCCTGTCCTCAGACACGAGCCAGCCCTGGTCTTTGGCCACAGGCTACGTGTGTCAAGGTTGCTTCCTTTATTCAGTGTCCGGAGTGTTTGCTGAAAGAATTCCCGACCCACTCGGAACTCTACCCTTGAAACAGAAACGGATTCTCAAAACACCTCTGCTACTGGCCCATTTTACTATTACTGTTTCTTGTGGTTTCATATTGAGGTTTTTGGCTCATTGCATCTGACCTGGAGTTTATTTTTAGTAGTGAAGACCGAGTTCAATTAATGTCAAAACATGAGGGCAAATGCAGAGGAGGGATTCAGAAGTCTAGGGGAAAATGTGCCTAGTTTTGCTTCTTCTGATAAAATCTGTCACACCAGCAGACGCCGAGCTTTCTCGGCGGTGCCCGCGATGGGCTTTGCAGAGGCTGGGAGTCCGAGCCACCCCCGGAAAGCGAAAGCGTTTCTGGGTCTCTTTCAGTCCAATTTATCCAGCAGCTGGCCGCACAGATGAGTACCCACCGCAGTTATCATTGCGGGTGATAGTTATTATAATCAATATTAAAGGCCAGGCTTTGGAACCTTCAGTTCTTATCTCCCCCGTGGCTTCGGGTTCCTTCTGTCTCCGGAGGAAGCGTCCACCTTGTTGGAACACCAGCTCTTCTCCCTGGATTGGGAATGTTTGGAGAACAGGCTCTTTCGCCCCAGCTTTTGGCACCGTGACAGGCGTACAGGACATGCTTGGGGAATGTTTTCTTGGATTGCCTGCACTTTTGGACACTGAGTTGGGGTTAGAAAGTCAGAAATCATGCACACAATGCTCTTGCTTCAAGGGCTCCCGGGTCTGTTCTGGGATTTTGGGGAAACTGAGCACTGTTTGCTTAGGACTTTAGAGTTTATAAAAGTTCTTTTTTGTTCTTCCGTCTTGCTTTCATCCCTTGACTGTTTACGGAGAACCTGCAGTGTGCCACTCTTCAGGGTGCCTGCAAGCAGGAGGGACGGACCACTGTTCTGGCCCCGAGGGCAATCCGGAGACGGAGGCTGGAGGACAGACTATATTTTCGTGTCCCCCGCCCCGCAAAGTCAGATGTAGAAACCCTAATCCCCAGTGTAATGGTGTCAGGAGGTGGGGCCCTTGGGAGGTAGCCGGGTCTTAAGGGTGGAGCTCTCAGGATGGGATCGATGCCCTATGAGAAGACACACGGGAGAGTAACGTCTCTCTCTGCTCTCTGAGAGGTGCAGACACAGCCAGAAGACAGCCTTCTGCAAACCAGGAACTGAATGAGCTTCACCTTGATCTTGGACTGCCAGCCTCCGGCACCGTGAGGAATAAATTTCCGTAGTTTAAGCCACCCAGTCTGTGATGTCTTGTTATAGCAGCCTGGGCAGAATAGGACTCCTGTATTTCACAGACGGATGAGTTGGAGACAGAGCAATTGTGCTGCTGGGAGCTCCCTGCTAGTTGGTGGTGGATCTCACAGACGAGCGTGGATCTTCTGAATCCAGGCACCTGAACCTGCTCCCCCGCTACCTGCCATGTGATCCGCAGGCGTGTCTGGACTTTCTCCTTGCTGCTCCTCTCTGCTCCGTCATCTGTTTCTCCCTCCCCTCCCCTCCCCTCCCCTCTGCTCTTCTCTCTTTTTCTCTGCTGTCTCCCTTTCCCCCTCTCCCAGTTCTTGTTTCTTCTGGAGATGAAGATCTTTCTCTCTGTGGTGCCTTTTGGGGGAAGGTACCTGATGATAATGGCATTGTGCTTGAGCTCGTCCCGCCTGGGGTGGTGTCTGTCTCACTGAATCCACTTCCGCAGCACCTACTGTGGGGACTGGCGTGATGTAGCAACTTCCTCCGTCCCTCCCTGCCCTCTTCCACTGTCCCACTGTGAGCCAGGTGTTGCACCCAGCTATGGGAGGCAACAGACTAGGTAAAAAATGCCCTGGGGGAGACATAGTATATCCGAACAACTGTTGTTTGCACAGCGTCATGGGCCGGATGTTTGGACACCCTCCAAATCCCCAGATTCGTATGCTGAGAGTCCTAACCCTGAGTGTGGCTGTACTGGAATTAAGGGAGTAATTAGGTTAAATGAGGTCATGAGGGTGGAGCCCTGCTCTGATAGGAGAGCTCAGTGGAGACCTCCCTCTCCCTCTGTCTCTGCCATGTGAGGACACGGCCGGAAGGCGGCTGTTCGCAAGCCAGGGAGAGAGCTCTCAAATCTCGAGACTCTCGATCTCGGACTTCTGTGCTCCAGAACTGTGAGAACAAACGTCTGTTGTGTGAGCCGCGAAGCCTCTGGTGTTCTGTTATGGCAGCCCGAGCTGACTAAGACACACGGTGGATGCACGTCTCAGGCCATAGGCTGCACGGCAGTTTGATTGCCTTGGCCCCAAAGCCTCTCTTGCGGTGTCGAGCAGCGGCTCATGCCTATGAAGCTTCCCAGTCCCATCTGTAAAACAAGGAGCCCAGACCGAGTTCTCTTGTCCCGCTCTGTCTGTATCCGGACGTCCAGGGTTTCCCTAAGCTGGGCCCAATTCTATGTTTTCACTCTTCTTCCTTGCTCAGGTGTACTTAGGTGTATACTGAACCCTCCTGCAGTTGTAGCATCAGGCTCCTGGAAGCAGCAGCAGCTCTGGACTCCCGGTCTTGCACTTGTGATCCGCTGGGTTGCCTCCCTTTTAAGACGCTCTCCCCATGTTACAGGAGGTTGTTCATTTCGTTAGTCGTTTGTGCATTCCGTTGGTCAATCAGTTTGCCTCCTGAAGTACCAAGCACTGGGTATTCTAATAGCTCGTATTACGCACCACTTATAACGTTCTGTCCTTATAGGAGTAGCAGTGGTGCGTATGTTGTATGATGAAGGTTCTGCTCCTAATACTACCAGTAATAATAGTAAAAAGAATAATAGCTCAAATGTATTATTCATAGTGTTCCCAGCACTTTACATATATTATCTCATTTGCTTTTCAGAGCGTATGAGGAAATGGGGATTAACTAATATGCCCAAGATGGCAACTGGAGGTGTCTCCCCATGGGATGGATGTGAAGCACATGCAAGTGCTATGTGCTTTTGCATAATTTCAAGCTCTCTCTCTTTTTTAACTTGAGGCTAACGTTTAGAAGCTTTTACTAATGAGAGGACTCTTTGCTAAATTGATGTAAGCGCTACACATCACCAATAACTCCGTCCTGGTGTGTCTCTCCGTGCCTTTTGCCATAGCCCTCAGACACCTCCTGTTCCTTCCAGGAGACCTCCCAGCTTGGGCTCTAGGTTTTCTCCAGGTTTCACCCATCCTTTTCTGCTCCCCTGGGACCCAAGTTTACCTGGCGGAACTGGACAAAATGTGAGACCCAGCAGGTTTTGTATTTTTTTTTTTTAATTTTTAAAAATTTTATTTATTTATTTTTAGCTGCATTGGGTCTTTGCTCCTGTGCGTGGACTTTCTCTACTTGCGGCGAGCAGGGGCTACTCTTCGTTGGCGGTGCGTGGGCTTCCCATCGCAGTGGCTTCTCTCGTTGCGGAGCTTGGGCTCTAGGCATGCGGGCTTCAGTAGTTGTGGCTCGCGGGCTCAGTAGTTGTGGCTCGTGGGCTCTAGAGCACAGGCTCAGTAGTTGTGGCACACGGGCTTAGTTGCTCTGCGGCATGAGGGATCTTCCCGGACCAGGGCTCGAACCCGTGTCCCCTGCATTGGCAGGCGGATTCTTAACCACTGCACCACCAGGGAAGCCCCCAGACCCAGCAGGTTTTATCCCTGGTTTGTAATGGAGTGAACAGCAGAGCTCCACACAGCAGTCTAGTGACCTGGCTTCTTCTGGGATGTGCGTGGCTTTCAGAAACCCTGAGCTGCCAAGCCTCCGGGTCCTCCTTGTTGCTCTCAGTGATGCCTGGTCTGCTGGGAATTCACACTCTTTGGCCCCTAGCCATTTTCTCTCCAGTTCTGTCCCTTTCCTGGAGCTCGTTGTAATGGGTGCCTTTATGAAGAAAATACCCATTGTGGGATGCAAGGCATCTGGAGGATATTTTTTTTCTCCCTCCAAAGATGAAACCTTAAGACTGAGGGATCCACCTTCAGTCTTGTAGGCCAAGCATCCTACAATGTCTGGCCGCAAGGACTCAGAGGGGCATTTTTCTGCTGTTGCAAAGCAGAGGCACCTGGCTTCATCCCCGTGGGAAATCAGAAGTGGGAGGGCCTTTAAAAAATGTTGGCTTAAGGAAAAGTTTCATCGAAATAGAAACGCCGATCGAAAGAAAAAGCCGATCGAAAGCGTCACCCTCCCTGAGCTGGCCTCTTCCCTGAGTATCAGCACCACCGCTGCTGGAGCGGCAGGGAATTGGGAAAGCGACCGGCCATGGTGGGGCGGGGTGGGGGGGGGTGCTGCTGCACAGGGAGCAGAAAGGAGATGCGTGCCCAGATCTCTCTGCTTTGCCACCTGCCAGCCCCTTGCCAGCTGGGATGAAGGCTCTAGGTGCTTTTGAGCCTCGGTTTCTTGCTCTGAGGACCAAATGACACTGTTGTCTGTGACTCCTCGAGTCACCGAAGATGCTCCACCCACGGGCGCTGAGCTGAGGAATTCATCGGTCATTTGCTTCCAGGCTTTGAACCTCATTTTCCTCAGCTCTCATTGAAAGCAGAGTGCCGGACGGCTGCCCTGGTCTGTCAGTCCCTCCCAGCTTACACATTTCACATCCGCGCCAGTTGCCTTTTCGGGATTGATAGAATGTTTTCAGAGTTTAATGGGAACCGTATACAGCAGCCATCAGGAGGGGCAGAAATGGAAGGAAATATCCCAGGTGTCATAATTTTTCCACTCCCCCGCACACTTCCATCACACATTTTTGAAAACAAACCTTATTTTCAGAACAGTTTCTGATTTTACTGAAAAACTGTGACGATAGTTCACAATTTTGAACTGTCTTCAAAGTATGTGGGATGATCCCATATATCCCACCTCCAGTTCTCCCTACTGCTCACTTCTTACATTAGTGTCACACAGTTGTTACAAGTAGTGATCAGTATGGGTGCATTATTATTATCGACTACAGCTTATACATTTCTTTTTAGGTTTCCTTAATGTTTACCTGATGTCCTTTTTCCGTTCCGCCATCCCGTCCAGGATACTATGTTACATTAAGTTGTCATGTCTCCTTAGGCTCCTCTCGGCTGTGAAGGTTTCTCAGACTTTCCTTGTTTTCGATGACCTTGATGGTTTTGAGGAGTACAGGTCAGGTATTGTATAGATTATCCCTTTATTGGGATTTGTCTGATGTTTTTCTCATCATTAGTCTGAGATGATGCATCTTAGGAGGAAGACTGCAGACGTAAAGTAACCCTGACCGCCTGGCTACGCTACTGTTAGATTTCTCCACCATGAAAATACCTGCCCCCGCCCCATTTCCTCACCGTACTTGGAAGGATGTCACACCTCTGGAGTGGGGCGTTTTGCTCCCCCTTGATGCGAAGTATCTACACAAATTATTTGGAATTCTCCTTGGGAGATTTGTCTCTTCTCCCCCATTTCTTTATATCCATATGGACTGGTGGATATTTTTATAGACTTTGGATTCTACTTCAATATGACTTTATGTTGCTCATAAAGCAACGTTGAGCAACGTTCTGTTGCTCAAATTCTTTCAGCTTTGGCCATTGGGAGCTCTTTCAGTTGGCTCCAGGGTCCTTTTGATATACGACCATCATCGTTGCCGGGCGGCCGGGGGGGGGGG